>NC_068390.1:13009521-13309521 GCF_023724105.1 Carassius gibelio | reverse complement strand
ATAGTCTTCATATAAAGTGGCAATTAAAAGAGTTGCTTGTGAATTGCTTCCAGAGGATGGATCATTGTTTATTTTTACAATTATTGTCATAAATGACTAAAGTTTTCTGAAATGTTGAGAGATTATGACAGCTCTCCTCTGATTAATGTGGGTTTGAGGATTGCCATATTTCTCTGTATTGCAAACTGAAATTTATCTTCGATGTCTTAGATGTGCAGTTGCGCAACTCTCTTCCTGAAATTCCCTCCGGGTGAGTACATCAGCAGTCCTCTATCTCTGTTTTCTTCTCCTCAGGACAACAACACAGAATTAATATTAATTGCTATAACTCTAAAGTGATCTCTTATTGAATAATTTACAGAGTGAAATGGAGCTGGACATACATTTTTAGATACTTTATTTCACAGTCCTTAATGCTATTAATTCTTTCCTGCTGTTAGGAAGAAGACAGAAAGTTTCAGATACAGCAGTGAGTATCAGACCCTTCTTTAGATACAATCACAATCAGACACTTAGCTTGATATTTACTGAATTATGATAAATTCACAACATTAGGAAGTTCACCACAAAGTGATAACATCAAATTTATCTTTTAGACTCTGATATATACTGTGAAATCCCAGATGAAAAGCCGCCACCACCTGGTATGTATGGGAATATTTTTTGAAATAATTTTTTTTTATGTGTTCATGGTCAGTATCACTGTAAAATCATGCACTTAATCATTATTGTTTTTACTGATGTGCTTTCATTATTATTCATGTGTTTCGCAACAGCAAAGGTTGGACTGTTAAGGAAAGACATTATCCTGAAACGTATGCTGGGTGAAGGCTTCTTTGGAGAGGTTCATGAAGGAGTTTATCAGAAAAAGGCAAGCAGTACTAGACATTTGTGATGATGCAATGACAACTAAATAGTTTTTGTAGGTCAGATCTGTTTTTTTTTCTTTTACATTTAGCATAAAGATGTTAGATATCTTAAAATAACCAGGGGTGCATATCATTTTTTCAGCCTGGTTCTCATAAGAGAACCTGGAGATTTGGTTTGGTCCTCACACTGCATATAGCATGATCCATTAAATGCAACTATAAAAAATTAATTATTAATAATTATGATATTATTACACTTTATTTATTTAGTTTTTTTAAAATTAAATAATAGTAAATCAACTAAATAATAGTCTGTGATAATATTATTACAAATTAAAAGCAGTCCTAGTATTAAATACAAATGCATTTATTTTATAGTAAATAAACTTAAAAACAAAATGCTAATATTTACTACTACTTTGTTTGTTTGTCTCTTTAAGAAGAATCTCTTTATGTATTCCCCAATTTTAAGTCGCTTTGGAAAAAAGAATCTAAAAATAAATAAACAAAAGCATTTTCATCATATTCAAACTTAAAATCAGCAGGCTTTTATTTTGGCATGTTGCCGGTAAATAAGTATACGCGCTTCTGGATTTAGCGCTGCTGCTGATTAAAGAGCGTCAGTGGATGAATGTCACAGTTTTTCTCTGTGCTTTGAAACGGTAGGCATAGCCTAGATTTATGCTTTCAGGTTGAAAATAAAACTTCTATAGTACAGTTTGTGATCTAAAATGGTAATTGTGCATTAACAGCTGTCAACCATTTCGGTACGCAAATGCGCTGTCAGAACATATTTCGCATTTTTTATTTTGGTCACGCATGCAGACCTGTGGACCACTTATGTGCACCCCTGACAATAACATTGACAAATCTTATCATGAGTGACTTAATTGATCTAATATGATTATCAATATTATTTTTTAATAGAATATTTTTGTAAATTATATTGGTTAGAATGGGGAGAAGGTCAGTGTTGCGGTGAAGACCTGTAAGGAATGTGCACCTGATGTCAGAGAGAAGTTTGTGGGTGAAGCAGGTACGTGAATGAAAACTCAAGTTAATTATTATAGCCATTGACATAGACTGGTGTTTCTTTAACTTTTGGAACTGTAGACAGTAAATTCTCACAACATCTTTACTTAAATTATGCACAATAAATATTTTTACGGAGTTACGGAGCCCCACACATGACATGCAAGAAAAACGTCTGAGGTTACGTATGTAACCCTGGTTCCTAGAAGGAATGAGACGCTGCATCGAGAATGAATGGGGAACGCGTCCAGCGTGATGTCTCTGAATAACTTGTATAATCAGTCCAATGGAAGGGCGAGGCGTCATAGGCGGGTGACGTCAGAGACCAGGAAGCATAAAAGCATGAGTGGCGAAGCCGGTAATCAACCGGTAAACAACACGTCCAATAGCCAAACTTCAGAAGGAGTGAGTCTTGACCCCCAGGAGAGGGGAGATCAGAGGACTCGAGGCTTAGGATAGCATCCTGATCACCGCTTAGCATAAGCTTCTCTGGCTGGAGGCCTCAGTGCACTATGGAGGAAACATGTAACCAGAGGGTTTCTGCCCATTGACTGGCCACCGAGAGGGGAGATGGCCGCCACGTAGACCTTCAGGGTGGAGTGGGTCAGCCCTGTGGAGAGCCTGCAGGAACTCCTGCACTGTACCAACTGGGCAGTTAACTGGGTCGAGCTGGCAGTCTCTGCACCAAGAAGTGAAAAGCTTCCACTTCAAGGCATACAGTTTCCTCATTGAGGGAGCTCTGGATTGGAGAACGGTCTTACAACCTCGGTTGAGAGACAGGAAGCTAAGAGTTGGGCCTCCTCAGAGACCACACCTACAGCCTCTAAGTTCCATGCAGGGGCGCACCCCCCGCCTGCGAGAGGAGATCTCTCCTGGGGGGAACCTCCCATGGAGTGCCGTCAAAAAGAGAAATCAGGCCCAGGAACCATACCCGGCCCGGCCAGAACGGGGCTACTAACAGCAGCCGAACTCCATCCTGGTGCACTCTCCAACTCTGCTTCATCACCTCGGTTTGAAGCCGCCATTCCCCAGGCCTTGGCCCCTGCCTCAACAGGATGTCTACTCCAATATTAAGATGCCCAGGAATGTGAACTGCTCTGAGCGAGAGGAATTCATCCTGGGCCCACACAAGGATCTGGTACGCTAGTTGTATAAACGGTGTGAGTGTAGACCTCCTTGGTGGTTGATGTAAGAGACCACCGCTGTTTTTGTTTGTGCGCACCAACACATGGTGACCTTTTAGGTCTGGGAGAAAATAATGAAGTGCGCGAAGCACGGCCAGCATCTCCACGCAGTTGATGTGCCATGTAAGATGGCGACCACTCCACAGACCGTGGGCAGGGTGGTCACTCATGACCGTACCCCAGCCGGTGAGGGACGCATCAGTTGCTAGCATCATGTGGTGAAAAGGGCCCTGAGACAAGAACCAAGGCTTCCTCCACATATCCAAGGCACGTAGGCAGCGCCACATGACCTTTAGCATGCAAAGTGTGTTTCCTCTCAGGGAGAAACCCTTGGTCTTGAGCCACCACTGTACAGCAGGCCAATAGTGTTCACGTTCGACGCAGCTGCCATCAGACCCAGCAATCTTTGTGACTGCTTGACAATGAGTGACCGGCCTTCTCTCACTCTCGGGACTGTGGTGACGATCGACTCGATCTGAGCAGGTGACATACGTGCCTGCATCGTGGTCGAATCCCACACCATACCCAGATAAGTGGTTCTCTGTAATGGAGAAAGCACACTTTTCTTGGCGTTAAGTCTTAGCCCCAGCTCTTTCATGTGAGCGAGAAGGACACATCAGTGCCGAACCATCATCTGCTCAGATTGAGCTGATATCAACCAATCGTCAATGTGGTTAAAGTGTGGGGTGAGAGTGCAAGGCCAGTGGAAGATCCGTATTGGTAGGCTTTTGCCCCCAAAAGCAAACCTCAGGAACTTCCGATGAAGAAGGATGGAGATAAGTGCATCTTTTTGATAGATCGTGAAACACCAGTCCTTGGACTTGGCCTGTGCAGGCATGTGGAACTTCAGTCCCCTGACTGAGAGGTTCAAAAAGCACAGATCTAAAAAAGGACACAACACCTCATCCTTCCTCGGAACAGTGAAGTACTGGCTCTAGGACCCGGACTCTGCAACCCAAGGCGGGACCACCTCGATGGCCTCTGTCCTCAGAGAGAGTCTACTTCTGTTCCATTACCAGAGCCTGCTTGGAACCCACCAAAACTGGATTCTGTGGCCTCTCACTGCAGTGTGCAGGACCCACTGAGACACATTTGGCAGTAGTTTTCATCCAGCCAAATAGTCTACTAAGGGAATCAGCCTCTCAAGACTGATCTCTGGTGGCATCAGAGCAATTAGCTCCGTGCCCTGAAGTGGTGCACCGGCAGGAGACGGCCCAACTAGCTGCTCTGGAAACCTCCCAGGAGGTCGCAAGCCTCTTAGCACCACTACGTTTCCGGGCGGTAACTGAGAGAAGACCTCGCTGGAGACCGCTGCACCCTGGAACACCGGCAGGGTTGGCAGATCGATCTCCTGAGGGCACTGGGGAGAGATGGGCACAGTGTAATGCAGTGTACACCACTCTTCCCCAGAGGGGCCTGCTTTCCAAGGTCCTGAGCAACAGAATCAGGACTCTCGTAGCAGAAGTCTCCTAAAATCGACGGTCCTCAGACCCACGTTGTCTGCTCGGAAGACTAGACCAGAGCCTGCTCGGGGCAGGACCCCGTGAAGTACACTTGGCAGGGGCTCCCACACCGCCATGTAACCTCCTAAGGGAACCAGTCTCGCGAGACTGGCCTCTGGTGTGCCTAGAGCAACTAGCTTGGTGCCCTGAAGTGGCAGACCAGCAGGGAACGACCGTACTAGCTGCTCTAGAGACCTCCGTAGAGGTAGCGAGCCTCTCAGCACCACTACGTTTCCGGGCGGTAACTGAAAGAAGCACACGACGGAGATCGCTGTGCCCTGGAACACCGGCAGGGTTGGCAGAACAATCTCCTGAGGGCACCGAGGAGAGACGGGCACCGTGTAATGCGGTGTACACCACTCTTCCCCAGAGGGAGCTGGCCCTCAAAATGTCCTAGGCCGTAGGCGTCTCCCCTTTACATATAACTTCACACAGTCAGATAAATGTCATTTTATTCCTTAGAATTAAATGTAGTCAACAACCAGACGAGTCAACACTGTCTTGTGTAGAAAAACTCACATAAAAACGAAACAATGTAATACACGCGTTGCCTCAGCAGTACACATGTCTTTTTTTTTGCTACTCAGTCACACAAACAACATCAATCTCCTCAGAGAAAGATGAATGCTGCACCGAGCTCTTCCTCAGAGGATGAAGAAACCACAGCACGGGTATCCAAGCCTTGAGAATGAGCTCTAGATCTAGTGAACACGGGTGGAGATAGGACGAGCCGTCTCCAAACCGTTTGCCAGATCATGTGTGAACTCAACCGAAAGATCGGATGAACGGACACACTCCTCGGAGTGTGCCCGGTGAGAGTGGATCGCTTAACAGCGAGAAAAGCACAATTAGCCCCCCGAGAGCCAACTGCACGAGCTCCACTCTTCATTAATGCTGCTTATTATAATACTGCTTGTGCAACTGATGCTTGTGCAACTGGAGAGTTCATCGACGCCTTTCCACATCAATCTCCTCAGAGAAAAACAGGCAGCGCGTTGCGCCCTCTCATCGGGGAGAAAGTACCGCAAATGCGGGCTTCCAAACCCCCGAGAGCGGGTGCCGGATATGGTGGCTAAGAAAGAAGATAGGAAATTGGCCGTCTTACATTCCTTCCAGCAGATCCGAAAGTGAGCACAACCACCGTTTCGCCTCGGCAAAAGCGAGAAATGCCAGTGAATGCTCTCTCCTCAAAGAGAGCCTTCTGAGAGTGAAGCAAAGGCTCGCATCGCAGCCGTCAACTCCCTTGAGAGCTGACACTGCGCACTTCACTCTCAAGTAGACAACAAACGAACTGTGTGTGTCCCTACCTATTATTATTATTTTTTTTTTTCTTTGGCAGGGAAAACACATAGCCTGAACGCTGCCTGCTCTCCCCCAAAACTTCTCTTGTTTGAAACTTTGACAAAGGAGTTTTTCTCTGAACAAACAACACTAAATAAGACTCACAAACAGATAACAACCAACACACACACAGAGCGCTTGCTGAAGACACAAGGCTGATTACCGGCTTCGCCGCTCATGCTTTTATGCTTCCTGGTCTCTGACATCACCCGCCTATGACGTCTCGCCCTTCCATTGGACTGATTATACACGTCATTAAGAGACGTCACGCTGGACGCGTTCCCCATTCGTTCTCGACGCAGCTTGAGTTCCTGAAGAGGAAATAAATAAATTGTGCGCACAATTTACTAATTCGTTCCCTCAATGTACTAAAACATGCACACGATTACTATTGCATTCCTACGATTTGCTAAATCGTGCATATGGTTTAGCTAATCGAGGGAACAAATTAATAAATTGTGCACGTGATTTAGTCTATTATGTTTTCCTGCATGTGATGTGCGGGGCTCCGTAGGAAGTCTTACAAAATTATGCAATAATAATAAAAAGTTTTCACATGATATATTCGGAAGTTTTGTATAATACAGTAGTTCATTTTTTATAATGTTTTTTTGTAAGGGTGACCATACAGGCTATTTTTATGGGACGCACCCTTGCCAGGATTTCTATATTGCCTGTAAATATCCAGATTTTGGCTGTTTGCACTGTGCTGATCGATCATTGTATGACATTCACAAGAGCTAGAGAGTAGAGCAGACAGCTCCTTATGCTTTCAAATCTCTCTCGTGGTACTTTAAAGTCATTTAATGGTCAGTATGCTGCGATGCTTCAAGTCAAACGAATGAACAAACACGTGCACATATTTGCTTTGATTGTTCGCTGTAGATCTCACCTTCTCACGCACCTTGATCGGTCGATTATATACAGTACCTGCATGTTATTTGTCAAGCTACTATGGATGTTTTAGGCAATATAAAAATTCTGTCCCAGATGTGTCCTTTGTGAATGGCACATATGGCCACTCTAGTTATATTTTAAGAAAATCTGGGCCCCAGATACTGAAGCAATCTATATTACAGACATTTGAAATGCAGCAAAAATGAACAATAAAATACACAAATATAAAAATATAATATTAAGTAAATGTATTCTTTTTCGATTATAATGTCCCACCTGTCTAGTTATCATGAAGAAACTGGACCATCCACACATAGTGCGACTGATAGGAGTGATTGAGGAAGAGCCGGTGTGGATCGTCATGGAGCTGTGTCAGCACGGGGAGGTAAACAACAGCCCAGATGCTGGATGTTATCACTCTTACTTCTATTATACATCAAAACATGTCTTTTGGAAAATTGCAGAACCAATAGTGTTGTCACTATATAAATTATTATTTTGGGGAGAGTGTTAATATATTATATGAGATAGAGAGGTTTACGTAACTTTCAATCCATAGTCTAATTCCATTTGCCATGACCGCTGTGATTGATCTAGCAGGCTCAATTAAGTGAATGCCATAGATATGGCTTTATTAAATTTTTCAGGCTCTGTAAACTATCATAAACTGTTTACAAACTCTAAGGAAAGTTCAATATTGAATGAATCAACACCACTGAGTCTTGATAAGTACAGAATGACTTGCTTGAGGAGTCAACTAGTGGTGTTAAGAATGTCTCAGGTCAGCAGAAAGTCTGTATTTCTACAGTATATGTTTTTATTTTATTTTGTATTTTTGCTACACTGATCCTTCTCTGAAAATGTTTGTTTTGTGTTTACAGCTGGGGAAGTACTTGACAAAAAACCAGCAGAGTTTGACCAACCTTACTCTGGTTCTCTTCAGCCTACAGATCTGCAAAGCGCTTGTTTACCTACAGGGAGTGAACATGGTACACAGGTATGGCATGCAATTCAATATTTTTCATTCTTTATGATCCATCTGCTATAAAACTAAAATTGTAAAGTTTGGGGTTGGTACAATTTTTTTTATGTTTTTCAGAAAATCCAAAAATAAAATTAAGTTCACCAAGGCTGCATTTATTTGATTGTTAAATATTATTACAAATGAATATAACTGTTTTTTTTATTGTAATATATTTAAAAATGTAATTATGGCAAAGCTGAATTATCAGCATCTCTAGTCTTCAGTATGCTCCTTCAGAAATCATTCTAATATGCTGATTTGCTATTCATGAAACATTTCTTATTATTATGAATGTTGAAAGCAGTTGTGCTGTGTAATATTTTTGTGCAAATATTGATACATTTTTGCAGACAATTCAATAGAAAAGCATTCATTTGAATTATTGTAATATGAAAAATTAATTTACTGTCACTTTTTTAATTGAATGAATATTTGCTGAATAATAGTATTAATTGGTTTAAAAATAAAATCTTACTGACCACAAACAATGCCTGGAAATAAACAGATGATATGATATTTTTATGAATTTTTTTTTTATTACTATGTCAAATGAACCACCTTTTTAATCAAATTGTTATGCTGATAATATAATTTGAATTGATTTTTTCCTTGTTATTTGTTGTGTGTGTTGGTGTGATCTGCTTGACAGAGACATAGCTGTACGAAATGTGCTTGTTGCCACACCTGAGTCAGTGAAGCTGGGTGACTTTGGCCTTTCCAGATACATAGAGGATGAAGAATATTATAAAGGTTACCTCAGCGGTTTTACACATTCATAAAAGTTGTAATTTGTTTAATAATTTTATGATAAATAGTTTCATTCTCTGGTGCAGCTATTATCATCTATAATCTTCTAAAATATTGTTTGTGTTGTTTATATTCTGTTTAACAAGCATAGCAATTTCTCATTACCTTGCAATATGTCTGCAGCATCTGTTACTCGTTTACCGATCAAATGGATGGCTCCTGAATCTATTAACTTCAGACGCTTCACCGCGGCCAGTGATGTGTGGATGTTTGGTGAGTGAATAAGTAAAACATCAGATTTCAGCATGTGAAACAATGTACCGAACAATGACACTGTTAAAGTAATTTAGACAGACACTTGCTTGTTTGACTAATTAATACTGCCAACATTTTGAGTAAATATTTTATACTTCAAATATTATAAGGCTAAAAAGGTCTTCAGAAACCAGTATTCCTAAAATTGCCTTCGTGGATCTTTATTAGTCAATGTAAAATTCTCAGAGGGCACATAATTCATTTTTATGAATCCATTTTACAGTTTTGGCATGCTTAACCACCCTGTGCTTACAAACATTATTCAGCGCTTCAGGGCCACTATTAAATATTTTTTTTTACAAATTGTCATACAATAACTGACTTTCATTTCCATCTCAACTTTTTACAGTTTGCCAATTCATTTTACCTAAACTAATTTCTTGGTGCAATAATCAATTAATTATTTTGCTATAAAACAACTGTAAAAGTTTCTATATTGCAATTTATAGTTTTTCCAATGAAAGGGGAAGGCGTGGCCTAGTGGTTAGAGAGTTTGACCCCTAAGTGTAAAATGCACAAAAGTCTGTCAAACCTTCCTTGTGATTTCCCTCTCACTTCCATTTTATCCTCTCATGTTGCTCCCGTCCAGCTGTGTGCATGTGGGAGATTATGAGTCAAGGTAAACAGCCGTTCCACTGGCTGGATAACCGTGATGTAATTAACCAGCTGGAACAGGGCAACAGGCTGCCCAAACCTGATCAGTGCCCTCCTGCCCTGTACTCTCTTATGACCCGCTGCTGGAGCTACGACCCCCCCGAGAGACCCACCTTCACCGAACTAGCCTGCAACATCAGGTTTCTCCCTTCATGCATCTACAATATATATATATATATATATATATATATATATATATATATATATATATATATATATATATATATATATATATATATATATATATATATATATATATATATACATATATATATATATATATATATATATATATATATATATATATACATATATATATATATATATATATATATATATACATACATACATACATATATATATATACATATATATATATATTGTATTGTATTTCTTTGGTCAAAAATATTAATCTTTTCCCACTTTTTTTTACAAACTTGCTCTTTTTAACAGTGATGTCCACCAAATGGAGAAGGAGTTGGAGGTGGAGAGAGAGAGAGAAAAAGCCCGTAACATCCGGATCATGGAGGCCAAGTTAAGTGAACCTCCACCAAAGGTAGCTGTCAGCTTTCATTTGCTGTTTGTTTTCCCTTACACTCAGTTACAGCAGCACATCCAAGCTAACAGTCAGTATATTTTGTTTACATCTTCAGCCTTCCAGAGTCAATACTAGTCGCTTCGGAAATACCCTTGGTGTTGGCCTGCATCTTCAGGTAGTGTGTTCATTATGTTTAAACATGAAACACTAAATGTATATATATATATATATATATATGTGTGTGTGTGTGTGTTATATAAGTTTGAAATATTCTTCTCTTATTTTCACCAGCTTAATGAGGCTTTATGTGCAAGTTCACCAGACCTGGCCAGCCCATGTGATTACCAGTCACCAGTGGACTCAACCAACATCCTCACCATGACCACATCCCCACCCCGTCGCCGCAGTCTTGGGGTAAAAATAGAAATAAATTATTTTTTATGAGTTTTCATTATTTAATATTTGTATTGTTTATTTGATTTGATTTTGAATTATATTTCATTAGAAGCTTTGTAGAACCTCAGAAGGTTTGTGTTTGTGTGTGTTTATGGGGTAGGAGGGTGAGTTCAGCTTCGGGCCAACAAGTAAGGAAGATGCTCAGCGGCTGTGGCAGGCAGAGAAGGAGCGCATGCAGGATATTTTGAAGAATCAGAAAGAGCAGATGGAGGAGGACACACAATGGTTAAAGACGGAGGAGAAGCTTCTGGTAAGGAGGAAAGCCTATTTACTAATCTCTTATATATGATAATATAGGTTTGCCTTTAATATTATTTATCACGCACATTGCATTGCTTACTATTCTTTCTCAGGACCCAATGGTTCATCAAGACTCAAAGGTGTGTGTTTTTATTATATACATTTCATCAATAACATTTTCATACCATTTCATAAATCTGATGCATTTTTCTTTCTTTTTCTTAAAAAATGTGGTTTTTATTATTTATTTAAAGTTTTTTTTATTATTATTTATTTATTATCAGACCCCTGAACTGCCACTCAGTTATGGTAAGTCCTCTGCATTTTGCAGGTGAAAAATGCCAACAAATTCTAATGAATTAACATATCAGTATTTGCTGAGAAAATTAATTGAGTTCTTGTACCATATTATCATGTTTCATCCTATACTATCCTGTATCCACTTAAAGCTGAACTCCATCTGCCTCCTTCAAAACCACCCAGAATCGCAGTGCAGGTATGGACTCATTTTACACGCATGTACAGTATGCAGGTCGTACATGTTAAATATTTGACTCCACTTTCCCAGTACAATGATAGGAAGCATAATTCAGTTGCATGTGTCTTCAGCCTACACCTACAGCTGAGCTGGACCGCTCAGAGGATAGTGTGTACCAGTATGTCATGGACGTGGTGAAGGTGGTGGTGCAGTTAAAAAACGACATAAACACACTGCCATCTACTGATTACATCTCTCCTGTCAAGGTGACAAAAAACAAAAGCCTTGATTTAAGTCTGATGCCGTTTTTGGTCAATATTTCCATTAACAGTTTCACATACTGTCATTTTAACATTTTTGTCGGCAGACTGTCGGACTCTCATTAAGAAATCTGATCAACAGTGTGGATGATATACTACCAACTTTGCACGTTTCCTGTAGAACAGAGGTACTATTTGCCATGTACATGTATCAAACATGATCAATGCAGTTTCTAAGTAAAATGTCCACTAAGTGGCGCTAAAAGGGAGTTTAATCTTTTCCAAGATTTTAATAGGAGTACAAATGTTTCCCTCAGATTGAAGGCACTCAGAAGTTGTTGAATAAGGACTTGGCTGAGCTCATCACTAAGATGCGGCTGGCCCAACAGAATGCCATCACCTCTCTAAAGGAAGAGTGCAAGAAACAGATGCTGGGAGCAGCCCACGCTTTGGCCATGGATGCCAAGAACCTTTTAGATGCTGTAGACCAGGCACGAGTGCGCTCAAACCTGGCCAAACCCAAACCTGAGGACGTAGACTCACTGTCAGACTAAAAGAGCAGCTTGGGACATGCTGACTTGAGTATACACAACTGTCCTATACTCAGCTTGATATATATATATTTAAAAAATCAAGATTGAATGACTGTGTAAGACTTGATTGAACAAAAAATTATGCTTACAATTTTCTTTTAGCAATTTTCCTTCTACATTTGTGTAAAAAAATATAAAAAGTCATTTTGAATGCATATTCACAAAGTGTGAGATAAAATAAATGTGGCTTTATGTTGTAATAGTGCTTTATAATAAAACATTTGTCACTGGAGCCTCATCAATAGTAATAAATGTATGTGCTGAACACCTCTGAAAAACTTACCTATATAATAAGCTCCAGAGCAGGTTATGTTCAGACAATAAGTTGTGATAGCTACTTAAATAACTTGAAAGTTACCTCATTTATGGAAATGAAAGTTGAGGTTATTCATGTACTTATGCATGAACTTGCCCAGCTATGATGCATAACCTACTTTTTGGAATACTCCCCAAGAATTTTTGTTTTTTTGTTTACTTCGATTCTAGATCTTCTTTTTTTTCTTCTTTTTTATAAAAGTTAATAACAACTAGTTTGCTGAATCCTCTACATGACCCAACATTCCTCTTGACATCTCGTCTTATTAAATATATGTTTATATTGTAGACCAAAACAATGTAAGCGAATCACATAATGCACAAATATGCTTTTTATGCTTGCAAACAACATTAAAAGGTGTTGTTACTTAAGGAGTTGTTACTTATTATCTTCTGTGGGGCATTAAAGTAATCATTTTGAAGAGTGTTGGTAACCAAACATTTTTGGTGACATCCACTGCATGATAAACAAACATATCTGAAAATATCTTGTTCATGTTTTATAGAGGCTAGAAATGCACATTTTATAATGACATGAGATCAAATTAAATGAAACATCCCTTCAATATATCAGGAGGGTGGGACATGAAGAGTAACAAGACATGGGAAATGCCAGCCTCACTGATTTTATTTGTGTAATCAGTTACAGTAAGCCACTGAGTCTCTTACAGTTTTTAATTTTGACAATAATATTCAGGGTTATATAGTTCAACAGTTATTTATTCAAATACAAGCATTTCATAGACAAGCTTTGTGGCTCTCTCAATTTCTGACTTAAAAAAATGTCAGGTATGTGAAGCCACATTCCTGATGTCAAACATGCATCTGACCCCATGCAGGGGAAAATTCAGCACGCACTTTGTGATGTTTCTGCTAGAAGGGGTATTGTGTCCCCATGCTGGTTCTTCCCATGGAAGCCTGTAAGTTAGAAGTCTTCACTGTTAATATAATGTACTCAGAAGTGTGTTTTCTAGATCATGCCTGCGAGCCAGGGTGGGAGAAACAGTCCGATTGTGCCCAGCAAACAAACTATGATGAACATCCATAGGAAGATTCTGTCTATTACCATAGCAACATACTTCCAGTCCTCTTTTACCTGTGTGAACAGACGAGACAAATTAGTGGATTATTATAACAGTAACATAACTATAAATATATATATATATATTTTTTTTAAGTTTGGATTATGATCTCTTTCGAGGCAACTTCAACTGCATCCTCTCCCTTCAGCATCAGCATAAAATATTAAAGATATTTAACGTTTTAATATATATTTTAGAATATTTTAGAATTTTTTCGTGAAACTTTTCATAGAAAACTTACGCTAAAGTCAGCATCTTCTGCTCTCAGGTGTTCTGCTATGTAGTGAACCCCCTCCAGAGCTTGCAGGACACTGGGGGACAGAAGGAACCCCGGGTTGTCTGATGTCATGTCAGGCTGCTTTGTGACATTAACGCTTCCACCAGGCTGCCTGGAAGTTACGCCCATATCCAATCTAGAGGAGGGCCCGAATTTCTGTAGTGAAGGTGGAGTCGAGCTGAGAGGGCACGGTGAAGGTGTTTGGAGAGAAAGTGTGATTGCAGAGGACAGCGTTCCCAATTCTAAGTCCTTATAACAGAAGTGCCTGCGAAACTCGTCATCCCCAGAGTTCTCCCCTCTAAACCAGCTAGTAGATGTACTGAGGGGTGCGTTTGCAGGTCCAAGCACCCGTGACGTCATTCCTCGGCCCTGCTGCTGCAGGAGGAGGAGTTTCTGTCTGTGACGGCTGCCCGGTGCAGGTCTACGCATAAACAAGCATCGTGGGATCAAATCCAGGAAGACTGAGTGAACCCAACGGGGCATCTTATGAGTGCTGGGCGAGCGGTGGTGGACGTTAAGCACGAAGATGGTGATAATGATGGACAAGGTGACGAAGATCATAGTAAAGAGCAGATATTCACCAATAAGTGGGATCACAAGCGAGGTGGAGGGGATGATTTCTGTAATGAGCAGCAGGAAGACAGTGAGCGAGAGGAGGACCGAGATACACAGCGTGATCTTTTCACCGCAATCTGACGGGAGGTAGAAGACCAGCACGGTCAGGCAGGAGATGAGCAGGCAAGGGATGATGAGGTTTATGGTGTAGAAGAGTGGCAGCCGGCGAATGATGAAGAAGTAGGTGATGTCTGGGTAGATCTCATGGCAGCAGTCATACTTCTTGGTGTTGTAGGTGCCAACAGCATTGATGATGGCCCACTCGCCGCTCTCCCAGTAATCCTTCAAGTCAACTGTGTTTTCAATGCACTCCAGATCAATCTTGGCTTTGTCGTAAGTCCACGAGCCGAATTTCATCTTGCAGTTCTGCTGGTCAAAGGGGAAGAAGGTGACATCGATGCTGCATGAGCTCTTGTAGATGGCAGGTGGAACCCAGCGGACTTTACCTGTGTGGAAGAGGTGGGCTTTGGTCATGTGGGTCACTGCAAATTCCCCATCTGCACTGAAGAGGACAACAACATTTATTTGAGCTGTTTTACTAGAGGAAAAGTTGTTTTCATACATCATACAATTCTGCGAGATTCATTTTACATTAAATGCACACAGTTTGGTTATAGGATTTAAGTTATTGGGTTGTTTTAGTTATATGACATATTGTATGTTACTCACTTGTTGTACAAAACTATATCCGGGACCCAGATAAGTTCTGACGGAACCCTGATAGAAGTCACATTGTCATAGTCTGAAGGCTTCCAGCGTAGTTTATAGTCATTCCACTCCTGAGTGAGAGGCCAAAAATGTTCAGGACATTAAAACGAAACCACTATAATATAATAGTTATTCATATTCTATTATAATGTCATTTAATATTATTAAACATGGTTTAATCATTTTCTCCATTCGATACAGCTTTCCTGCTGCACACACCTGCTTTAGCCAGACATTTGTTGTCATCATTTGATTCTTCTCGTCCTGTGGAGGAGAAAACAAGGAAGGACGGTGAGTATGAGTCAGGATGCTGGGTTTGCTCCAGCAGAAAGCGTTTGGTTCAGAGAGGTCACAAACACTTTTTAATTTTAATCTTCTGATGGATTTGGAGCCTTCAAGGACCATGTACCATAATTCATCGAGATTCAAATGTTTTAGGGCGATATACAGTAGGATGTTGGCGTTACTGCCTTTATGGAATTAATATCAAAAATCAGCACACAAAAATTATGAAAAATTGACAGTAAAGGCATTCTTTATGTTACAAAAGATTTCTGTTTCAAATAAATGCTTTCTCAAAGAATCCTGAGAAAAGTATCATGTTTCAATTAAACAGCATAACTGTTTTCAATATGGATATTTAAGATTGGATATTAGAGTTTCTCAAGGATCACACGGCACTGATGACTGGAGTAATGGCCGTTGAAAATTCAGCTTTGCATTCACAGAAATAAATAACATTTTAAAATATCTTCCAATTGAAAATAGTTCATTTAACTTACCACATCAATGAGCTGGGCAATAGATAAACCGAACTTGACAATGACCACATCAGAGGTGTTTGGTACAGGCCTTGACCACTTGTTGTAGCCATCGAAAAGCTTTTTGAAGAGGTCATCTTCAGTGTGTGAATGAATCTTCTCACAACATGAAACTGCAAGTTGAAAAGAAGACATTACATTATGTACAGCCAATATTTGTCCTAGAGTTGACAAATAAAATGTTTATCTTATACCACCAGAAATATTATTGTACATGTAACGCTCCTACTGTTTGGACTTCTTTTATGTCTAGACTTAATGTATATCCAGTCTATTTGGACTCCTATAAGGCTCTTCACGTATGATCTTACATCTGATAGTGAACTTGCTTCATTACTGAAGTGCCAAAGATGTAAGGTTTCGCACGCTCAGCATATTGGTAAGTTTTCTTATAGATTTGAGTGTGGCATATCAAATCATTAAGCAAGTGTATGAATCTACAGAGCTAGAGTTTAAATGCTTAAATAAACTAATTGGACAGACAGTCTATTAACGTATCTAATGCCCGCTGACCGCACTATTTGCATGTTAAATAACAGGTAGTATTAAAGCGCTTTATCAGGGGATTAACTCCCCTTTATTTCTTTAATCAAATATAATTACATGCGTCATAACTTATCATCTGTCAACTGTAATGGATTTGCTCAAAAAGCGTTTAAACTTCAGCAATATCACGTGAGAAGAGTGCTGTGATTCCAATCTGCCGAGTGCCTCAGCTAGGCTAATTACAGCCGATCACATGATTTGTGTTGCCTTCTGATACTGCCTATACACAACAGTTTAGTAAATTAATAATGGTTAACTCACATTTTAAGCAACAATATTACATTGATAATGCCTATACATTTCTTTTAATTAAAGATGTCTGTTGAAAAATAATTTATAATAAATTCCTCGGTATTTAATTTAAATAGAAAATGAAAATAAGAATTGTTAATTTTATATGTATCAAAAAAGAAAACACGTCTATAACTAGCTTTTTTTTTTTGTCTCATTCCAAGGCCATGCTTCTCATGATCTGAAAATGCCTACTTCCATACTATATATAGCAGTGGTTCTCGATTCCAGTCCTGTTCTGCATATTTTGCATGTCTCTTATGTAACACACCTGATTCAGAGAACCAGCTCATTAGAAGAAAGCTCCATGCATGAACTCTGTTCCAAATGGCATGGTCTCTACACTGTTTATTGCTCCCTATACTTTCTGAGGATAGGAAATCCATTTCAGTTTACTTCTCTTTTGAACATTTCAGTCATGGATCTGTGCTATCCCATGGGCTGCAGAGTCATCACACACAGATGAAACTTACTAGAGAAGTGTGAAGTCTGACATAATATACCTCTGTAAATAAATACAATCTAAATTTATGTGGTGCACACTTTAATGCCCTTTGAAAGGAACACATATGCTCCCTTCAGACTGGAATCATGGTGGAATATCTTTTGAAGTACACTTTGCAGGGCACTTGCTCAACAGAACACACATCTAAAGTGATAAGAGAGACATACAAAATGTGGAACTGAGTACCACTGCTATATAATATATGACTCTGGACCACAAAACCAGTCTTAAGAATCAAAATTTAGATTTATACATCATCCAAACACTGCATTAATAAGGTTTCCATTGATGTATGGTTTGTTATGATATGACAAAATTTGGCCAAGATACAACTATTTGAAAATCTAGATTCTGAGGGTCCAAAAAAATCGAAATACTGAGAGCTTGCCTTTAAAATTGTCCTAATGAAATTCTTAGCAATGCATATTACTAATCAGAAATCACGTTTTGATATATTTACAGTAGGAAATTTACAAAATATCTTCATGGAACATGATCTTTACTCAATATCCTTTGCTTAAAAGAAAAATATAGAATTTTGACCCATACAATGTTTTTTTTTTGTTGTTGTTTTTTTTGGCTATTGCTACAAATATACCCCAGTGACTTAAGATTGGTTTTGTGGTCCAGGGTCACATATGGGAAAAACACTAGGCCTATGCCAAAAGAGTAGTAGTATGTCATAATTCATAGTACACTGCTAGGTCATGTGACAGTGACTACATGATAAATATAATACGTTTACATTTTATTAATACTACATATATTAATATCATATACAACCAAATTTCTAACCAAATGTAATGCCTAGACAGGGGGCAATTTTGGACACAGTTACTGTCTGTCTGGAGTGTGCAAACACGGAAAGGCGAAGAGATACAAATATTGAAGTCCCGGTGCTTCTTGGTAAGCTGGAATGCTGCTCAGTTCGAGAACAATAACCAACTATTGTGTAATGAATACATTCAATGTTCTCTATTTTAAGGGGCCATATAATGCGATTTCATATTTTACTAGTGTTACAAGCTGATTGTGCAAAGATAGAATCCCTGAAGTTTCAAAGACTAAAGTCTCAAAACCAAAGAGATATTCTTAATCAAAGTTAAGACTCTGCCTCGCCCCCTAAAACGCCTAGTTTAAACACGCCCCCACATGTCTACGTCACTATGTGAAAATATTTGCAAAATGCCGCCAAAAATGTTCACGCAAAGAAAGAAGGCATGGTTTCAGTGATCGCAGTTAGTGTTGAAGCAGCCATGTCAGGGAGATGCCGTGTGTATCTAGGAGAAAACAAAAAGCATTTTATTTGGTCTTCGAAAAGTAAACCTATAACCTAGGAGAGAAGGTAATTCTGACTTTGCTACGACAATCTGTCGCTTCTGAATCAGCTATTGTGTTTTTTTTATTAGTTTAAGTATTTGCTATTGACTGTTCAAAAGCAGAATTTTGCATGCCGTGTGTGTGTGTGTGTGTGTGTGTGTGTAAGAGAGAGAGAGAGAGAGGGTCACACTGTCAGCTCTCTTAACCTTCTGGGTACTGCAAACACATACAAGCTTCATCACTTTCTTCTACGTCACTCTGTTTCTCCTTCGGGCTTGAACTGATGGAAAAACTAAGGACATTACTAACTGTCTTTACATTTATTTTAAAAGATGAAAATCGCGATTATGGAAAGGGGTGTTACATTTCTGACAAATGCTTGCGGTGTTCGGCCAATCACAATGAACTGGGTCAGTTTGCCAATCAGAGCAGACTGCGCTTGTCAGAAGGAGGGACTTTGTAGAAAACAAACCCATTTGAGAGAGGCGGGGTTATAGAGGACCTACAATAATGTACAGTTTTCATTTGGACCTATATACTGAGGAAAAAAAAATATCCCAGGAACATTGCTTCAAAAACCTGATATATGAAAAGCCAACACTTTTTAATGATGCGTGGGCCAGTGTGGCTGAATGATGACTGATTCTCTTCTTTTTCCAGGAGGAGATGTCCTGTAATCTTTGCACCTTTGGGTGACTCATATATGCAGGACAGAGGCTAGACACCATTAAGGTGGCCCACTCAGGTCTTATTTCTGAGCTGAGGAGGCATTAATACAGAACCCTGAGGACAATGTTTGCAGGTTTGCTATATGAGTGCTGTACGTGGCTGGAGTTGCTTTCTGAGCGCAGTCATTTGCTGTGTGGAGAATTGAGCTCCCTTGGGTCATGCTGGCGCAATGAGTCACACTCTGGGCGAATGACAACATGTCATTAACAAGTCAAATTTAGGGTCTGCACCACAGGGCATTAGCACACTGGGACATGATATGAAACCCAAGCAATTACAGTCAGCGGCCTGCAGACGAGGAGGAAAATATTTTCTCACCTCTGGCACATTTCTGGCTTTTTTAAGCATATTATGGACATGCCATGCAGTTCAAAGGTGGGAATTTAATATTTTTAGAAGAAAACAGCAAATACAGTCCATCTCAAAAAAAATTTACATCATGGAAAAGTTCTTTATTTTTTATATAAGCTAATATAAGCTAACTTTCTTATATTCTACATTCATAGCACACAAACTGAAATATTTCAAGATTGTTATTTTTTTTTTTTTATTCTGATGGTTAGTCCTTACAGCTTAGGGAAATTAAAAATTCAGCATCTCAAAAATGTTAAATATTCCATTTTGATCTTAATTAGTTTGATAATTTTTTTTACTGATACTGCATATATATATATATATATATATATATATATATATATATATATATATATATATATATATATATATATATATATATATTAAATATATATAGTAGAGATATTAATATACATACATTTATAGTTTATGCTTTATTTATGGCAACATGCTTTAATTAGATCTATCTATCTATCTAATATGTTTTATTTAAAAAAAATAATAATGTAAAATGTTAATGTACATGTATAACTTAAATGTATATATGATAAATAATTACTGTATTTGTTCGTTCTCAATTCCAGTTTGGAACAGGACGCCTGCGTCAGTTCTGCAGCCTCTAAAACAGCGATAACAGCGCATCTGTTCTCCAGTCTGTGAGGAGCAGAGCAGGTGGACGGATTTCACTATACAGTCTTCTTCGTGCATCTCCGTTCAACTCTAAAACTTTCCAGAACTCGGGATGTTCTTAAGCAAATCCTGATGAAAGCGGCGGTAAAGTGCATCCAGCTGCAAGCTCGAGCGCGCGCGGGAGGCGTCAGATGCCCGCAGTGATATTCATTCATCAGTAGTTCAGTGGCTGCTGACAGCGAGCGGACACATAAATGAAGACACGCTCGTGGAGAGTGCGAGCGTAAACGCAGAGTGATGAGCAAGCCCAATAAATCTGCCTTGATTTAAGCGCCAGCTTGGCCGTGGAGAGGACATTTCGTTTTACTGGAAATCGTGCGTGCCATTCTAATGCCTACACATCTCTGAGTGTAGATATGTGAAAGCCAAGCTCCTTCGTCTTAAAACAGTTTATGATAGTTTGCTGGTCCTAGCTGGTTTAAAATAATATGGTGTCCCATTTTGACCAGCTGAAAACCAGATTAGGCTGGATGTTTTATTATTTTCTTTTCTTTTTTCTGACGATGAATCAAATTGATCAGATTAATACATGCACTTTGGGGATGCTTAAAATACGCAAACAAATATAAACTTTGTCTTATGTTATTTTAAGACTTCTACAAAATATATCTGCGTTTCTGGTCCATTGTGACCATAGCAGTTTAGCAGTCAAAACAAGTTTATACATTAATAGTCCGATGGACTATAATCCACCTCTTTGATTTATTTTTTCAAGCAGTAGCCTATTTATGGAAAAATTCGAGTAATATTTAAGTATTTAAAATGTAAGTAAAAAAATCAGAAGTGAAACTCACCTGACTCATATAGAATAGTGCAGAGAAGAGTAATCCTCAGGAAGAACAGCTGATTCTCAAAGCGCTCCATCGTACTGTCAGTTAGCATACTTTCAATACATTTCTATAGATTCGTCTGCATTCCACGAGGCAGTTTCGGTATCATTCAGTGGATTCTGTATGTTCTGTTGTTTCATACTCTACATCAGAGGTTGGTGGTTGTATTTAAGGTGAGAGATTTTTTTTTAATCACGTGCATTTTAAGTGCTGACAAAAGTCAGTTTTTCGAGAAAAAAAAAATCTAGTTAAGTTGCATACATCCATTGTTTATCCATATTTATCCAAAATGATATTTTCTTTCTCTACGATGATTAGTTTAAGGTTTGCCTCCTGTTCAGCGAAAGATCATAAACAAGGATTCCGTGCTGCAAAAAGTATTATTTATTTCCACGTGCATCCAAAAAGGATTTTTAGAAGCAGTTATATCCCAGAGTAACTCCATTTCTATCACAAATATAGATGGCCCCATGACCTCGCTCCTGCTGTTCCTCAGGGTTCACTCCAGACTGAGATCTCTCTCTCAGTCCGCTCATCCACTCTCATGTCAGACAGAAAGGGAGGGAGGGACCACATCACAAGTTCACGAGCTTGACCACATTGCAAACTGCCTGATTTCTGTTTCCAACCAGTCTGATTTTATTTGAATAATAATGACAATAATAATAACAATGATAAAAATGAATGAATAAATAAAGCATCACGCTAAATGGATAAGTTCGCAAACTCGTACGCAGACACTGTTAAAAAAGTCCAAACCTAATTGCGTCAAGTGATTGAATCGTTATTGCAGTAGATCGCCGCTAGAGGTCAGTGGAGCTGAATAAATGCTGACGGAAACAAGAACTCAGAAGGTGAAACACTCTGGTTGACTTTAGAGACAGAAACATCTATTATTAATAATAATTATGCTAATCCTGAATCCTGAAAGTTATTAATTATGTTTAATTGTTACAGTATTTCACATAAATCTTTCTAATAAAAGCTGCCTAAACAATTAAGTTGCATTTCAGGGTTCCCACACCTTTTATACCCTGATAACACTTTATGTGAATATTATATTCAACAATGCCACATCAAGAATGTTGTTAAATATCAACAGTTTATAAATATACAACCCTCAATACAGTCTTAAGTTCATGTCACTGAAAGTCATTCTTTCACACAAACTGTATCTGTGATCATAGCTCCCAGCATACACAGAGAATTGCATCAAAAATACACATCCAGCAAAAGTGACCGCAACCGACTAGAGTAATACACTTATATTTGAACACTATACTTACAGTATTTTTCTATCGTCGATTAGAGAAATCACAAAATATTAACAAAATATTAATATTAAGTCGCAATGTTTTCTGATTCTTTGGATTCTGGCTCCAAGCTGCCAAGTCATGTTTTTATTTATTCCTCAGTGACATCAATGTCATGTCTTTTTTCCCCCTTCTTTTTTTATTTTTCTATCTTGCTCTCTCTCTCTCTCTCTCTCTCTCTCCAATGCATGTGAGTTCATGCTTGCTGATTTTCAGACCCTCATATAGTCTTTTCACCATCTGCTCCCTAGCGCCGAAACATGCAGGCTGGTCTGTTTTTGGAAAGAGAATATTCTTTTAAAATATCACCTCACTGCCAAGATCATTTTTTTTCATCATGTTTCATCATGATCATGTTTCCTTGTACACATAGCCATTATATTTTCAATATGGCTCACAATTGAACATCGGACAAGAGAGTTTCAGTTCTTCTCCCAAAAAGTGAAGTGACATTCAGCCAAGTATGGTGACCCATACTCAGAATTTGTGCTCTGCATTTAACCCATCCGAAATGCACACACACAGAGCAGTGAATACACACACACACACACACACACACTGTGAGCACACACCCGGAGCAGTGGGCAGCCATTTATGCTGCGGCGCCCGGGGAGCAGTTGGGGGTTCGATGCCTTGCTCAAGGGCACCTAAGTCGTGGTATTGAAGGTTGAGAGAGAACTGTACATGCACTCCCCCCACCCACAATTCCGTCCGGCCCGAGACTAGAACTCACAACCCTTCGATTGGGAGTCCAACCCTCTAACCATTAGGCCACGACTAATGGTTAGTAAGGGAGATAAAATTGAAAAAAAAACTGAATTAATTTAATAAAATGGTCAACATATGGACTGTTTAAGGGGACAACATTGTTTAATGTTATGAAAACATTGTGGATAGATACATAAATGTTACATGCCATATAATAGGCTGCTTTGATCGTTTTTTCCAGGTTGGATGGCTTCCCACCGAGTCATTTCGTTTTGCGCGGCTGTCTCATGTTCTTCCTCAGCTGTTCGATCATCTCCACATGTAGGGCTCGTGAGGAGCTCTCCAGTCGAGAGGCAATGTCTGTTGAGGCACGCAGCATTTCTTCAAAGACAAGGGACTCCTTTTTTATTCTTAGATAAAGACAAAGTATACACAACATCAGAAATAATCAAAGTAATTATATAAAAATAAGAGGAGAAGGAGAAAATTAACAGGGGCCTCAGCTTAGTTTTTCTTGAACCACTGGCCTCAAAGGAGCAGAAAATCACAATCCTTTCATCTGTCCATGCTGGTGATGGAAAACGCAGAGACAAGAATCGAATCAAGTTATAGTGGTTAGTCTGAGGCTCTAAGTCTACGAGCAACTGTTCCTTTTTTTATTTGCTAATCTCTGTTTATAAGCATTTACTTAAGGATCATTTTAACAGTTTACCTGAGAGTCTTATTTGGTTTTTGTTTTTACCTTTAAAGTGTTACTATGCATGCATCCTTGAAACACTCTTGAGCTGCAATTTCAGATATTAAAGTCTATAAATGAACTCTCTATGTACTGGGAATAAATAATTACATATTTTTAATTATATATTAAAATTAATCTTTAGAAATTAAAGTCAGAGTAAGATTTCTATTTCACATAAATGGTGTTCTTTAGAATTTTCTATTCATCAAAGAATCATAAAAAAAATGCTTCCACTAAATTTTTACATAATTTTAAATAAAAAAGAAATGTTTCTTGAGAAGCAAAACAGCATATTAGAATGATTTCTGAAAGATAATTTGCATCACAGTAATAAATTACATTCTAAAATATACTAAAAAAGAATACAGTTATTGTAAATTGTAATATTTCATAATATTACAGTTTTACTGTATTTTTCAAATGAGTGCAATTTTATAGTATTAGTATTTTATATTAATACTGTATATAAAATATGTATATGTATATGGGATGCACAGTACACCCTATATATTTAGAAAAATATAGATATTTTCACTTCTAATTTGATTTTCAATTCTTATGTTTGGAGCAAATTGTAAAATTTTGACACTAAATATTATGTAAATGTATTAAACTCTCTTCTCTTCTCTTTATTATTCAGGTTTGTTACCTTAGAGCATCATAAATTGTTAAATTGTTAATTTTGTCTCGAAGATAAGAGCATACGACTGTCTTATTAAGATTCAACTCATCTCACTTCTGAATTCCAGCCAAAGTGGCTTGAGCATCTCCCTCCAGTTGACTCTCCAACTCCTCTGCTGCTTTTGTGACAACGCTCTCACAGCTCACATGATCCTCCCTGATTCCAACTATGTTCTCTTGGATCACCTCCTCATAGCGTTGATCTCCCATTTCTGCTCCTACAAACTGGACCAGATTCTCCATCACTGCCTGGTTACCATGTTGAAGGGCCTTTAGATAAGCAACTTCCTCTCTGGAAGCTCGTAACTGCCGTGACATAACTTGACTGGTGTGAAAGTGGACATAACAGTCACCGCTTTCTGTGTCTGGCAGGGTCTGAAAAACTGGCCTGGTCCTGTCCCGCTCATCCCCGACTTCATGGAAGTCTGAAGTGGAGGAATTGCCAGTGACCGCAGTCCCAGAGATGTCACTTGATCCCCGCTCTCCATCATCACCATGCTGACAGTAGACTGGCATCACTAGGAGTGTGAAGAGCCAAGTGCCCAGAGTAGAGTGAAGCCTCCTCATGACCCAGAAGAGGGAGTAACCTCTATGACCTGGGACTTGACGGAGGGATGGATGAGCACCCAAGCGATGGCAAATGTGAGGTCACTCTTGAGCCCCTGAAACCTGGACAGATCTTTTCCCCACAGTCACCACTGCTGCAAAGCTCTGACCTCATCTGTGAAGAAATAAACAGACACTATAATAATGTTTTGCTTTGAGAACAGAGTCAGACCAACACTTTTCCGTATAAATTTGGAGTCTTTTTAAAAATATTTTTATCACTATATAAATCTCTTTATGCTCACCAAGACTACATTTATTTGATCAAAAATACAGTAAAACAGTAATATTGTGAAATATTTTTATAAATTTTTTTTTTAAATATATTTTAAAATGTAATTTCTTCATGTGAAGACAAAGCTGAATTATCAGCAGTATTCAGTGTCACAAGATCTTTCAGATATTACTCTAATATGCTGATTTGCCTCTCAAGAAACATTTCTTGCCATTATCAGTGTTGAAAACTTTGTTAACCTGTTTCCGCCACAGACTAAAAAAATGGTGAGATATTTAGATTTGCGAGATAAACGCTGACTTTCTGAATTTTTCCCTCAGGATTCTCTTGTTTCCACCATGCAATAAAACATAACTGGTAATTACAACTTTTTTTTATCTCACAGTTCTGAATTATCTCACCAGTTAGACTCTTTTCTGAAGTGTGAATATATAAATCACAACTGTGATTTCACATAATTGGGTTTATATCTTGCAATTGTGAGAAAAAAACATCTTAGACTATAGACCAGAAAAAAGTCAGAATTATCAGATGTAAACTCAGAATTGTGAGGAAAAAGTCAGAATTACCTTTTTTATTTATTGATTTATTTATTTGATCACATGGTAAAAACAAGCTTCCATAAAAGCTTTTTTGTTGTTGTTGTTGAATACAGTTGAAGAAAAGCTAAAGAACAAGAATCAAAGAATCAATTTAATATGTCTTTGCTGAATAAAGAGTATTTACATGACCAAAAGTTTTTTTTTTTTTTTTTTTTTTTTTGTTGGGCAAAGAAAAAAAATAATTCAAGATGTATTCTCTGAAAATAAATTAAATTATCTTTGGCAGTTTTGCATCTTAGGTTGCTTTAAGGTTGTTGCAAAACAAGTAAAAATGCTGGATAACAAAAATTTGGGGTATTTTTTTTTTCTGCTCTCTGACGCAGAGAGGGCTCTGCACCTCATCTCTCATGTCTCCAGATGTGACCGAACTGACAACTCACACAATCTCTTACTCTAGGGCATCCCAACACTCCTTTCAACATCTGGAAATGTGTGAAATGCAATTTCTGTCTTCGAGGGAAGACGGCAGCTCTTTTCCACAGTGTGAGCACTTTTGGATTCTGCGGTAGTTCAGCTCGCTATGGCTAAAACAAATTTTTCTGTGCATTCTCTGGGCAGAAAAATCTAATCTTTGGGTTCTTTGCAGTGGCCTTTTTTTTAAAGGCTTGACCTGCAGGTTTGCATTTGTACATTTCCAATTTTTAAAGTCAGTAGTTGTCTGTCAAAGACACTATCGCTATCAAGCTATTTTGGTAAAGAATAATTTAAAGGAGTACCATTGAGAGCATCTTTGCCTCGCAACGGCAGTAATTTGTCGTTCATACTTGCTGATTGACATTTGTGCTTCATGGAGGTAGGATAATATCTGTAACTCTGCAGACCGACACAGCTTGTAATGAACTTCTGCTCTGCTGTGCATGCAGTGATTTATTTCTCATTTAGTCCTGAAGCACTTTGAGAAAATTAATCTCTTTTATTATTATTTTTTCACTGAAAATTAAAAACTGAAATGATTTGCAAGGTTTCTTTTTTTTTTTTTTACTTCACTCTGAAATTGTCAAATGTATTTAGACGAAAATAAGAAATGCCATAAAAAAGAGAAAAATAATAATAATAAAAGAAAAAAAAATAATAATAAAAGAAAAAAAAATGTCAAATGTCTTGATATGATTAGCCATTCTGCTTTGATGCCACACAACTGCCCGCACTGCCAATCCAGAGCTTGTAATGTTTTACAACAGAAAAAACGATTAAACCTTTTAGACACTGAAATGATTCGATTGGAACCATAAAAGCCCATTCAAACAGAGCTTTGACTTTTATGTTTCCTCCAGGCACCTTTTTAGTAACACTGTGTCATTCCTAAAAATACATGCCAAACCAGTTCAAAGCTGCGGAGATGCAATATATTTTTAATAATAACAAACTTTGATGCCAAGTCTAAATAAAAAGTCACAATTAACCTTCAGTAATAATGCCAAGTATCTGGAAGTTGTCATGTTCACTCTTGTGCTGAAACTCAACCTTCAGAGCAGATGATCACATTTGCAATATTGGAAGACTATGCAAATAGGCCACAACTCTTTGTGAATGGAAAGTACAAAGTCGCTTTTCCAGTTCTGGGTTTAATTTAGTATTACTTACATGAAAGAGTATTTCATGTGCAGCAAAAGAAAAGAAAAGTGTAGTTGTTTAAAGGTTGAGTGTGTGTCTTCCACTTCACACTATCACTGCATATTAATTAAAGGCAATATTGCCATAATTAAAAGAATGTCACAAAGATATATTTACACCAGTCAATAAAGCAATCTATAGTCATGCACTCAAATTATTGGTCAGTTTATTTTTTTAGACCTTGAATGCAGAAAAAATGTATACACTCTGCCATATTCTTCAAGACATAGCTCTCATTTTTCAAGGTAGAAACATGAATAAAATAAGATGCACAAGCCAAAAGTTGACAGAACTCACCAGAATCTTCTGCCATGTCGCAAGGTAGAGCCATGTGTCTGGTCAAAATGTTCAAAGCGCTGTTCTTTGCTTTGCCATTGAGAGACCGAGAGGCAGAGCACACATAATCAGTCTGCCTTAAACTTCTTTTCACTTCTTCAGACAAAGTTTGGGAACCTGAAAGTCTGTGTCCCTATTTTCAGATTACTGAAAGGGGAGGGAGTGTTTATAAAAAGGGAGAAACTTGATGATTTCTTTCTTTTGTGGTCAGGAGAGTGAGAGAGAGAGAGAGAGAGAGAGAGAGAGAGAGAGCAGGACAAGAATATTAGAGGAGTGTGGGGTAATAATATAGTTCACATCTGTGCCCTGATGTCGGATAATGTACGAGTTTCACAGAAAAGGGTCTTTTCGTCATCATACCAGATTTTCACTCAGCCTATCGTTTAATAGAAACTACAAGATATGAATGAATGAAGGGAAAGAAAGTTGTTAAAACAAACAAAAGCTTTCAAATCCACAATACATTTGAAAATACGAATGAAGCCCAGTTCTAAAAACATCTCATGAGCTTCTCAAACCTAACATTTATCCATCATTACTTGGCAAAAGATAAAAATCTAAAGCTCTATGATCAGATGTTAAGCCACCCTTAAATTGCATGCAATCAAACATTTGATTTTCCCACACTTTTAAAAAAAATCTTTAAAATATATGGTAAAAAAATGGCAACTGTGGTTGCCAGAATTATACTGTAAAAAATACTGTAACACCATTTTAGATTTTACGTTTTTTCCTTAAATTTACGTTTTAATACTGTAGTTTAACTGATGTAATGTTAATATACCATTAAGTACTGAATTTTGTTTTGTAACTTTTAATGTACTGGTAACCACCAAAAGCAGGTGGTGATGAGAAAGTCACGTGAATAAACAAAGCCCATCACAAGCAGCTTTTAAATAATAAGACACATAGAAGATGTGTCATTCACACAAGCACTAAACACCATATAAACTATATTCTTTCGCAGTTACATTTAGAACACTGGGAGCATATCTTCCCCCCACACACTTAAAATTTGAACTTTAAATTGTAATTGTTTAAACACTAAATGACTGCAGAGATGAAGCGATAAAAATGGCTAAAATTTCAAAAAAACAACTAGATATATAGCAATTTTGGCAGATGCTATTATCCAAGTGCTGACCTATAGTGATTCAAGTCGCTTCAAGCTGTATTTTATATGTTTAATTGGTGGGGTTCAACTGTTTCTGTTTACCTGGAAGGATAGAAAAATAAACCTTTTTATGAGATTTAATGTTTTTCACAATTGTGGACCTTCAGTCATCTCTGGAGAGCAAATAAAACTATAACTTGGTCTCATGAGACCAGGTTGCATAAAGAAACTTTTAATTGTTATGGAAGGGTGTCTTTAACCCAAATTCTGTTGTTTAAAGATAATTTTTACAGGGTAACAAGAAAAAAAAAAGAGCTGATTTAAATATGACATTTTGCAGGCCAAATATCTTTTATGACAACACAAAAAAATCTCACAGTAAATATTACAGATGTACCCAACAGTTACTATTATATCTAACAGAAAACTTATAGTTATCACTGTTCTTTATATATGTGACTTCGGTATGTTTCATTTAAGGGACAGAATTTATTTTTTTTGATTAACTGTGGTGCGTGTTATTCTCTACCATGTTCATTTTATACAGACATACTCTATTGTATGTTCCTTGGTTTCTTTTATTTAGGAGCCAGTCCTTCTTCACCCATCTAAACTTAATTTTAAAACTCAGTGTACTGTAAATCAGCTTTATAATGAATTTATTTACCATTTGCCTCTACTAAAAGAACCAGAGCACATAAACCAGATGTTTTACAGATCCATTGCAGGATGCATCTAATAATCATCATTACCCCTAATTTTTTAGCCAGATAGATGTACTGTACATCAGAGCAGCTTTGTGATTCTAATTCTATCATATAAATTCCTGGTTTTTCTGAAACAAGAGAGATCACTTTGACAGTAGTTAAGAACAAAAGGGTTTTGGAATTGACCAAAAAAAAAAAAAAAAAAAAAAACAGTTAGATAAAATGGTTCTATTTAGTCAGTCTCAAAATTCAATTTGGAAGCTATTATTAGCTGTTTGGGCTCTCATTCTGACGGCACCCATTCGCTGTAAAATATCCATCAGTGAGCAAGTGATGTAATGCTAAAATTCTCCAAATCTCTTCAGATGGAGAAACAAACGGAGATTCGGAGCATTTTCAGATAATTTTACATTTCTGTTTGAACTATTTCTTGATGTTTTGTCATCCAATGAATCTCTAGTGCAGCTGATGTCATCTGTTGACGACAACATGTCTCTTAAGACTCGATAATAAATAGACCGCTCACCCCAGAATAGTACATATGCCTGCTCTGGTGTATAAACAAATCCAGTGGGTCAGCATTGTTCCATGCACACATATGGGAGTCAAAGTCAAAGGGCGTCCCAGTCAGCATCCTCTCCTCTAATGCCAAGGTCAGGGGAGTGGAACATGAGCCAGACAAGAAAAAGACCTGCATCCGATATGATTCACATTTGTCTTATGAAAATGAGACAGGTTGTTTTTTTAAAGTTACATGTTCACTTTTTAATTGTCCTTTTCTGCATGCTTAAATAAAAAAGTATCAGTGAACTGTAATTCAAATTCACCAATGGTATGAGAACATTTAATATAGGGCTGTCAAATAAAATAAAATGCAAAGATTGTTAAAAGACAGTTACTTTATTACAAATTCAACATCTAAAATAAATAAATAAATGCGTACATAAAATTTACATTTTAAGCAAATTATTTACATATAAGTTTGATTAATTGATTCATCAGTGGACCTTAATTAAAATGTACTATATGAAAACACTTAGATTGCACCGTCAAATAAAATAAAAAGTAATAATAAAATATAGATGTAGATGTAAATATAGAAATAAATATGAAGAGTTAAAATAAATAAATAAATACATACATAAATAAAACATTTGTTTACGAATTTAAAATCTAAAAATAACATTTTAAAATTAACATTTGAATTTGAATTATTCAAATGTACTGATGGTAATGAAATTGCCACTTAAAATAGGGCTGTCAAATAAAATGAAATGTAAAAATAGTAAATAAATACATAAATAATAAAAAATGTTTTAATTACGAGTTTAAAAGCATTTCAAAATTACAATTTTACTGAGTCCCATTTCATTGCACAAAGTGCTAAAACCCTGCACGGCTCATAAAGCACAAGATTGAATGGGCTGACTGGCTTCTGTTCATGATTTGATGGCTGCTTCTCCCTATCCATTAAGAATCATTTTATATTTTTATTTTCCTTTCAATCTTTTTTTACGTGACTCTCCTCTTAAGACTTTCAGACTGAAGAGACCCACGGTACCACTTCAGCCTGAAATTAAATACTATTGAAAACAAGCGAGATATGGGCAAAATTGAATGGGAGCTTGATTATGCAAACATAGGTCTCATCTCATTTTGTAAACACAAATTAATAGCATTTACCCTTAGCCCCTCGCTGTTCAGGATCAAAGATCTTTAAAAGACAAGAAAATAATTTAAAATCCCCAAGTGCTGTTTTAAGAGTCCTCCAAGCGAAATCTTTTACTTGGAACATTATCTTTGGATCATTAAATGGCAGAATGTCCCACAGAGTACTGCTGACAGGATACAGCGGTATGTTATTCACATTTTGTCAAGATTCTCCACCAAAAAAAAAAAAAAAAAACTTCTTAGGCAGTGATTTATGTCCTTCCTAAATTAGTGCAAGAGGAGAAAGATGTTGTGTAACATTTGTAACATGAAAAGACCAGTGAAAAACAGGTTACCTTATGACTAATAAACCACTAAACCGTTTTGCTTCTGTCAGACTTCTCCTCAAGGACAACTTGCCTTTGGTAAGCAGTAAAACCTTTTCCTGAGATTGGAAATATTTTATGGTATATTCAATATCTTGGATTGGTCAATGGATTGGACTAGCTGAACATCTAATATATCTCTTGCACATAGAACAGCAGTAAATAATCTCTTTAATCTTTCAAACATGAGTGCTCTCACATGTCTCTCCAAGCATTTCGGAGATCTTGACATTGCCAGATTTTTGGATTGTTTTTATACAATAATCAATGGTTAACAAAAAATTAATACTACTGAGTTACTTATATTTTAGACACAACTGCCAGTCAACATTTTGTCTATTTTATTTTAGGATTAGGGTTAGGGTTAGTGAGTGGAATTTTCACCTACTGACGTAATGATGTAACATGCAAAAAGAGGCAATGAAAACCACAAGTTATCCACACGACTCTAGTTCATCATTTAAAGTCTTGTGATGGGAAAAGCTGTGTTTTTATGAAACAAATCCATTATGAAGATATTTTGAACCTAGAACATCTTTAAACTGTTGCTTCCAACTAAAAGTCCCCAATCCATAATTTTGCTTTCTCTAGTGAAATTGTTATTTTGCTTGAATCAGGAGAGAAAAATGCACATATCAAGTAACGATTACAGAATACAGTCTTAAACAATTCCAAACAAATACAGCATGTTGGTGGATTTTTTATGTAAGAGGACAACAGGGGATTTACTTTTTCACTGGAGGAAGTATGATAGACTCTGTTAAAAGAACGACAGTTTAAAGTGCCTTAAGATAGATTTTACTTCCTACACACATAATGATGGGCTAGAGTCATGTGGATTACTTGTGAATTATTGTGAGGCTTTTATCAGCTGTAAGGATTTTATGCACAATTGTCTTGTTCTGGCCTTGAGCTATTCCTCCAAATATCAACATAAATATCGTGGAACACTCTTGTTCAGCGTGCAATGGAGGTTCAAATCCAATTATCATATACAGTTCCACTTTAGGCTAGAACAGTCTATATTCATGGGACCCAACTCAGTGGATTTGCAATATTGTGTTAAGTGCTTTGGCAGATGTTCAGAAAATTGATTTCATAAGCACAGGACAGACAAGATGCTGCTCTGCTTGAACAGAACATCTTCACGGTTTCCTCTCAGCAGTTTAACACTATCATAAAACCACAAGGATTTCCAGAATCAGAGACTTGCGACATTTTGAATGGTTCTATCTTCTGTCTGACATTCTAATTCTGTGTTATACATTCTAGCTTACAGATTTTATGCAAGTCCACATCACCTCCAGTGTATATTGTATACAGTGCTGTCACAGCACAACAGAGCTTGTCTTCTACTTTCTGTGTATGGCATTTTGTCTGCACAGTGTTAATGGAGTAAATGTCCAGACATTGTTCTTGTTCACCTTGGGATGTGTGGTTTGCTTAGCCATCATTAGACTGCACTTGCTCTTAAATTAAAGAAATCATGGGTTCACTGGAGAACAGTGCTCACATTACTGTGCTCGGACACTAAATTAGCTGATGGCAGGGATCTGCTCACAGTCTAACAACTATAGCCATATCACATTTAATTCAATTGGAAGGATCAAATAGGGAGACTTTTAATCTCCTTCAACATTTCTCTAAGGGTGCAAATATAGTGAACCTGTTTTTAGGACAAAAAAGAACACAATCTCTTGATGATGATAGATTCTGGTCATTCATGTTAATGAGTGGTGTTTTACTTTGGGAGATTGCTGAGCTAATGCTTCAGCGAGGAGGCTTTGTGTGCTGGACACACTCGAGTACATTAGGCTGATTGCTGCTCCTCCGTTTATACGGGATACTGGCAAAGACATCACAATCCTGTTCCAAACATTAACTCTGAAAACAATGAATTTTATATTTTGTGCAGGAAGCTGTGTTTTATGGTCATGATTTGATTTTGGTCTCATTGCTTTGGTTTATTAGAATGTCAATGCAATCAGTCCTCACTAATGTCAGCCAATCTTTAGCACGTTAAAAAGTGTTATATAATGCAGTAGATCTAATTTATTTTTATATTGATTTTCTTTGTTTATCCTCCGACATATAGGATCAACAGATTGTTTGTTCCATTTTCCCCTGAAACCTCTCTTAACATTAGACATATGTGTCACTGAGGATTTGAAATTTGTCACCATCTTATTGTGTGCTGTGGCAGCCTTACAGAGCCCACAGGTTTAAAAAGCTTTAGGTGGTTATCTGGGCTCGTCAATCGGAAAGACAGTCTACAAACAAGGCCTTATCACGAGGCCATACATTGTTTAAATCTGTGGCCATTTATTGAGTGGCACTGATGGATAATATGATCTTTTATGTTCAGACATGAGTTTTATTGCCAGACAATGAAGTCTGAGATTAATTGGGGGGGTGCAAACCTCTGCTGTTTGGCATCCAGCCCTGGATAGAGAGATATCACTTAAGCAAACAGGTAAAAATAGTTTCTTAAATATAAAAAAAAAATTCACATTTTGGCTTTTTACAGTATACATGTCCAAATGACCAAAGGTTGACAGGCTTCAATTTGAAGCAAGGAATTTCACCATTTGAACATATTAGGGTGTACTCACACTAGGCACGGTTGCCATGAACCGGGCCCGAGTACGATTGTCCCCCCTCCCCACTCCCCCTCTGGCCTGCACTCACATATAGGGTTTCAGCATTCGTGCCGGAGCACGCTTACGTTATTATGGTGCGACGGTTTCGGGATAAACAGGAAGAGCGGCGCTCTCTGAACACAATGGAGTGCATCGCTGTGTTTTCTTTGTGGATAATTTTGTGTTGTTTGGTCCACAGCCTGTTGTTAAACAAATGTGTCGCCTTAGTGGCGCAAAATTTTTCACGTAATTGTGCTGCTCGTATGAGGATGTTTGCAAGGTACCAGCTGAAGTGCAGCAAGGACTTTGCAGTTTTTAGTTTTTATGCGTTTTGCACCTCTGCCGTAGGCCAAAGCGACCCTTTCCCTGCCATGTTGGTTTTGGAGCGTCGCAAAACCGTGATGCAAAGCGTCCTTTTCCGTGCTCCAGCACGGTTAGCGCTCACACTGCATGTGAACCGCGCCCGAGTCCAACTGAACCGTGCCCTGGCCCACCTCTTCCAAGCGGGCCAGGGCCGGCTAATACATGCTGTTAAGGTGCCATTAATTTCATATATCTAAGCATGCATTTAAAGGGGTCATGTTATAAGATTTAAAGTTTTCCTTTCTTTTTGGAGTGTCACAAGCTCTTGGTGCATAAAGAAGATCTGTAAAGTTGCAAAGACTCAAGTATCAAACCCAAAAAGATATTCTTTATAAAAGTTAAGACTCGTCCATGCTCCCCTAAAACCCCTCATTTAAAAATGCCCCCACATATCTACGTCATGATGTGGGAAGATTTGCATAACACTGCCCAAATGTTCATGCAAAGAAAGATGGCGTGACCTTTGATTCTCGCTATTGCCATCAAAGCCATGTCATGGAGACTCTGTTTCTTGTGAAAGTGAAACTACATTGTTTGACCTTTCAAAAGAGGACACAACTAGAAATCAGTGGTTAAGTTGTATTTACAACAATGTACCAGTACAATTCAACCCAAATATTCAAAAGGTTGCAGCACATTTTATGGAGGACTGTTTCCTTTTCCTGGAAGAGTAGACTACAATGCCAGTTGTTCTGTCTCACAGACTGTAAATACATTTTCATATGTAAAAGATTTGCCACTGATGATTCAAACACGAATTTTGAGCAGTGCAGAGGAGCGCTTGTTGTTTGTCATTTCTCAGATGGTTTTATGTTTACACGGCACGATGCAATGCGTAAAAACACAGTATAAGTCATTATAATCCGTAATTATGTAATTATGCAACAAATTACTTATTTGTAATGGGTTTTATTGATTTTGTCTTGTCGCACTGTTGTTTAGATTGGGACATGCATCACAATATGGTAAGGGGAATAACATTTCTGTTACACGCTTGAGGCATTCAACCAATCACAAAGCACTGGATAGCTGACCAATCAGAGCACACCTCACTTTTTTAGACCGATGAGCTTTGTAAAAATAATTACATTTCAGAAAGATGTGGCATACAGGAAAAAAATATTGTACAGTATGTGGAAAATAATGTGTTTTTTGAACATTGAACTTTAAACTGCATAAACACATTTCATTACAACAAATACACAAAATAATGTTCTTTTTAGCAACATCATATGACCCTTTTAATTCATCCTCCTCATGAAGACGTTTTACTGTCCCTGCGTGGAAAAATGAATGAGGAATTCAGGATGATATACAGTATATTGATCCACCAGGCCCTGATTGCATGTGACATGACTTTTACAACAGCAATTAAAGTAATTATCTCCTCTTCAAACAGTGAGAGAAACAATCTGGTGCCTCCATTTTCTCTTATCGCATTTCAAGGGCAGTTTGAGAGTTAGCAGTTTCAGTTCGTCTTTTGCGCATCAGTACAAATACAAGGTTTTATGGAGTAATCTACCTCACTTTGTGTCAGAATCAGGGTCGAAATGGTCAATGAAATCAAGCATGTCAAGAAAAGCATAAATCTGTTGAGATTTATCCTTTACTTATCACAATGAGATGTGTCCTTTACTTTAAAAGAGCATAAAAGGAACTCCACCATACACCATGCAGCTTTAGGCCAGAAGTCTTTATCCATGAACTGTTCATATACTGTATATGTGTGTGTGTGTGTGTGTGTGTGTGTGTGTGTGTTTGTGTGTGTGTGTGTGTGTGTGTGTGACGCACAACTGTTGTAATTTAATAATTCTTCCCAAAGGGATTTCTAGATTGTTGATTTTTATTTTTATTGAATAAAGATAAACCGTTAAAGCAGTTATAAGCTTTTACTGCCTTTCCACTAAAACAATGACTTCCTTGTCTGCTTAATCAGGCTCTACCTAGGGAAAGCTCTCCACCGTAATGTGAGAAATGGCTCTATTAGGATCTAATTAAGTCCAGATTTAGGTGATTGGGCTGGGTGACAGAGTGAAGAATTGTCTGTGTGTTAAATGAACAAAGGGGGTTTGAGGAATCATGTTGTCGGGATTTGAGGTGGTTTGATTGCTGACAGGCCCATGGTGCAAAGAAATTCACACAAGAACTCAGTGGGTGATGACAAATATGGACAGCAGGAGTCAACAGGAAACAAATGTCTTCTCATCAGAATTGTATTGATGGAATACTGGACATTTGGATACATACTGGACGGTTCTCCAAACTCGCTCCTGGAGGGATGCTGTCCTGCAGAGTTATGCTCCAACTCTAATTGAACACACCTGAACCAGCTAATTGCAGTCTTACTAAGCATACTAGTCTGCGTTCCAGCCCGTTTTTTATGCCCTTCACTCACAAACTTCCCTTCCCTATGTCTCGTTTACTTGGATGTACGTCATTGATTATGTTGCATGAGTGCCCACTTCTCTTCATACAGTATATATATATATTAAAGGTGCCATGTGTAAAAATGTAGGTAAAAATATAAAAAAAAAATGACCTAAACGCATCAAAAGAATGAGAAGAAATAAGGGTGATGATGTCATTAAAAAAATGTCAAGTTATAGTGTTGCAGAGATATCAACCTTAAATAGCATTAGCATTACTAGCCACGACTTGACAGGTGTCGTAATACCAGTTTCGGCGGTATGCGGGCAACATAACCACCAGCCAACCTGCAATACACGAATAACTCGCACGGCTTGTGGGCGTACTTGAACCTGATGTCAATCGTGTGGAAAGTACAGCCCACTACTTCAATTCAGTTCAGGGAAGAGAGCGTCACCCGCTACAGGGAAACAACCGCGCTCGGAAACACAAATCAAATCCGATAAGAAAAGGAGCCGAACCAGAGTAAACATCGGCACTGCTTTCCATCGCTGGAGACAACTGATGGACTTGAAAGAAATGAGGTTCGACTCCTAACTTGCAACATTTCTTTTGGATTGGTAAGTAAGATGCTGTTAGTATTTCGCTAGAAGTTTATTTTATATGTTTGCGTATTTTTTTCGGGAAGTTATAACATAGAAATGTGTCGAAGGCTGTTCGATAAATGTGCTAATGTTAGCGATGGCTAACCGTAGCTGCGTTTGATAATAAGCTAGCTATAACTTACCCATTTTTTATATCATAACTAACCTGCTCTGTCTAGTCTGTTGGTCTCCATGTCCTCTTTGCTTCATGTTTTTTCTGTGCGTGAGAAAATTGATGTGTGGCGTGAAAACGTGTGAAAAGAGTCAATTGCGTGTGTTTCACAGTGAATGCTTGAGAGTTGGCAGCTCTGGTTACGTTGGTTGGCACTTGCTTGGTCAACATCAGCTGTCTGATGTTTACCAATGATGTTGACAGAATGCTGTCTGTCAAATTAATTTAATTCAAATAATGTGTATATACAACTAATGTAATATGAACAAAACGAATATGAACATATTCACTGGGTCAGAAGTAACCCCCTCTTTCTGGTTCCACAAGGTAAAACTTGTGTTACTGGTTTGCAGAGATCAAAGCATCCTGGCTTAGTTGTCTGTATGGTGTAATGTTAGAGTATTAAAATGGTCATGTTTGGTCATTTTGGCTTTTGCAGGTTTTACAAAGTGCCGTGATCAAGGAGAAAGATCATAGGGGACATGAGCCTGTGCTCAAGGCAGTATTCCAGTGCTTTGGCTATCTACACTGTGTACCTCTGCCTTCATCACCCTTGGCACCTCATTACCTTGTCTGAGCAATGGATTTTCCATCAAGCGTTCCTCTTGCAATGCCACACTTTTTCACACTCAATGCCTAATCACACTTTAAAGCAACTACGATTAGCACCCATGTTATAGGGCAATTACTATTGGATTGATTGGGGACAGTGGAAAACATAAAATATGCATTTATTGAGTGAAAATGCTAATAACTGCAAAAAATAATAGTTTTTGATGGTGTGTTTTATTATATTACCATATCATTTACAGTAATATATACACATATATAGGACAGGAATATAAGATTTTTCTATAACACTATTATATTATATCAGAGCTGTCAAATAAATATTCTTATTGATTCATTAAATTATTTAATATTTACGGAGCCCTGCACATGACATGCAAGAAAAAATAAATAAATTGTGCACACTATTTAGTACATTGAGGGAACGAATTAGTAAATTGTGCGCACAATTTAGCCTTATATTTTTTCCTGTGTGTCATGTGCTGGGCTCCGTACATACAGTACAGACCAAAAGTTTGGACACACCTACTCATTCAAAGAGTTTTCTTTCACACTGAAGGAAATCAAAACTATTAATTATATATGGAATTATATACATAACAAAAAAGTGTGAAACAACTGAAAATATGTCATATTCTAGGTTCTTCAAAGTAGCACCTTTTGCTTTGATTACTGCTTTGCACACTCTCAGCATTCTCTTGATGAGCTTCAAGAGGTAGTCACCTGAAATGGTCTTCTAACAGTCTTGAAGGAGTTCCCCGAGAGATGCTTAGCACTTGTTGGCCTTTTTGCCTTCTGTCTGCGGTCCAGCTCACCCCTAAACCATCTCGACTGGGTTCAGGTCCAGTGACTGTGGAGGCCAGGTCACTCTCCTTCTTGGTCATATAGCTCTTGATGCCTTCAGAGTGATGCTACAATTTTCATAGTCATGAAAATAAAGAAAACTCTTTGAATGAGAAGGTGTGTCCAAACTTTTGGTCTGTACTGTATTTATTTATGTAATTATTTAATATTTATTTATATATTTATAAAGATTTTTATTATTAGATTGACTTTTAGATTTAATCAATTATTAGTTTTACATTTAAGTAATATCACACAATATTTCACTGTAGGGCCAATTTACAATAAATATGTTAAATAATTGATTGATTTTGTTTAACTATTAATGAATTTTACAGCAGTAAAAGTTCACACAAAACTAATAATGTGCTGAATTTTTTTTTTGTCGTCGTCGTGTTCATTCCAGGATTCTATGCTCTGCACTGAATCACCGAGCACCGTCACGAGGGTCTACTGCACTGAACCAGAGTACCATTCACTCAGTTCATCACTGGACTGAGCACCTTCACCAGTTGTCCACCGAGGTCCCCACGTCACAGTTTCCACCCTGAGTTGTGTCCGTCCGTCTGTTCTGCTGTGCCGACAGCCGTCTTTGTTCAGTGTTTCTGGCCATTGTGCTGAGTACTAATAAAGTGCGTTATTGCATTTACATCCTGTTTCTGTCTTACGTAACATGCATGTTTTGTTTCTGAATAAATGAATTAATTAGTGAATGAATAAACATAAAGGTATTCACTTACTGTACTGGTGTAACGATAAAAAATCTTAAACAATCCGACCAATAGTCTGTCTGGAACAAATTGTTAAATTTCAGTGCTGTTGAACTGTATATAAGCTCTCTTGGCAAGTCACTGACTGTCTCTCTCACATAACTTTTCCCTATGAATAAGTACACAAAATACTATTTAACACAATCATTTCCCATCGAGCACCAGATTCAAACTGTGACATGGTGTCACAAGCCATTTATTTGGGGGTGTATATTACAGTCATCTGATACAAAACTAGAGTCAAATCTTCTATCTTTTTTTTTTTTTTGCAAGATGATTGCTGACAAGATGAAAAGCAGCTTTTTGTCCTGCAGCTGTTTTAGCATTTGAGACCAGTATCAAACAGCTTATGTCCATGTGCCTTGTTTTGCATTAATAGGATTGTATTGATAGGTAAGTGAGATACAGTATGCTGAAAAACATTTCCTGTGTAAAATGAACAAAGAATTAGAGACCGATTTCTTTAACATTGCAATGCATCATTTATAGTATCTATTTTGCACAAACATCAATACAAAGTCATCACCCACAAACCTCAAAATGCTCTGGTTGGCTTTATTGCTGTTCAGATGAAAAGTGCATATGCAATGCTGAACCAAGGCCAAAATAGTTCACAAATGGAGAAATTAAATTAATGAATGACCAGAAAGCAAATTCTAGAAAATGAATGTTGCTGATATTGTTAAGCATGTTTAATAATGGAGTTCATGCTAGATGTGCTAAAAGTGATGCAGACTAATGTTGTTCATGACACGTGGTCCTTTCTAAGTTTACGTTTTTTTTTTTAAGTTTTTTAAAGGGGTCATATGATGCTTTTTTAAAGATCATCATTTTGAGTATTTGGTGTAACATAATATGTTAAAATGCTTCAATGTTTAAAAAACACATTATTTTTATTGTAGGTCCTCTATGCTCCTCTCTCAAACACGTAATTTTCTACAAAGTCCCTCATTCTGACAAGCTCTGATTGGCAAACTGACCCAGTGCATTGTGATTGGCCGAACACCGCAAGCACTATTTGGAAATGTAACGCCCCTTTCCATAATCCCGGGCTTCATCTTTCAAAATAAATGTAAAGACAGTTAGTTTTACCACCAGTTCAAGCCCACAAAGGGAACATAGTCACATGACAGACACAGTGATGAAGCTCCTAGAAATAGAGGTTTCCCCAGTAACAGCTGTAAACAATGCAGACTCCAATTTCATGTGATCATTAGATTTGGGCAATATTTATATCAAAAGCTGATCACAGATATCGATTGTTTATTAATTTAGACATTTGAGTATTCTGGAAATCCTTATACTTTCAATTATTGTTCATTAGGGACCAGGTATCGCACAGGAATTACACATTTGTCCGATTTTAGTGAACTCACGAACAAAAACTTGTCAGTTCCGAACTTACTCAGAGGATACAGAGTGGTTATAGACGGTTTCATTGGGCGCACGCGCCTGGACCTAAGTTAACTTCCGGTCTGTTGGCTGCAGTGCCTTGCCTTCTACAAACGCAGTTAAAGTTAAGGTGATGAGTAGACTGAAGTTGGGCTCAGGTGGTTGTGCTGCGGGGTGTGTTTCCCATACATTTATTTTATATTTGGAGACTCGCCACAATTTTAAAACTGATCAATTTTCAAAAAGGCTTCGTTGAATAAACATGAGTAACTTTACGTACTGCACTTTTATTAATAATAATTCCTTACATTTATATGTTTAAATATCAAAAAAACAGGTGTTTTTATATCGCTGTATTTCTGAAGGAAGACTTGCATGTTATATGCCTGATAAAGCAGCGTATGAGCGTACCAGCTCTGCATTGTTTACAGCTGTTACTGGGGAAACCTCTATTTCTAGCGCTTTATGTCTATGCTTTTAAACATCTCCTGCTGGCAAATAATGAATTTGCATATTCATTAAGTCCGCCTAATCCACGCAGCTAACATATTTTGTTTGTTATCAAAAAAATATCTACTCTAGAGGGACTTGGCTGTTGTTATTTATTCTATTTGGAAGTCTACCGGAAGTTAAGTTAGGTCCACAATACCGGCAGTAACGTTTGTTTATATTGTTGCCGTTGAAACCGTCTATAATACCTTTAAGTGAGCTGCCCCCTGCATGCTCATAACAAAAAGTGTAATTTTTTATAACCACAAGAGGAACACCATGTTAAGCCAGTGTCAGTCAGAAATCAGAAGTCCCTTATGGTGTTTCCCATGGATCATCCATTAATGTTTCTGTATTATCTTTCCTGAACGAAGATTTACGGAAATACCACTACACGTTTAATCTACTTGAAAAATGATTTCAGAAGAGATCAGAATATATCAAATATAACTATTTATCATCAGTCAGGTAAATATTTATTATCCCAATTTACATAGTCAATTCATCTCAGAGATAAATCTAGGAGTAAAGAATGCATACCCTACTTCAGGAAATGACATAGTATAAAATGTGTGGATACACTTCTACGGGCTTTCTGACTACAGAATCAAAAAGTAGTGTTTTGTCACTTCCCTTATATACTCAGACCAGATAATAAAGAAATCTTCAAAGCAGTTGTAAAAACGTAAAAAACCTTTTGGTTAGTTAGGTTCTCGTGGCCCCAGGGTCACACCTGCCTTGGAAGCATTCCCACAGACCCTATAATGGAATACAACCCTTCCTCGGCATAAAACAATTCTACAAGTTTTCAATATTTATCATAACTACTAAGTGACTGTGAAATTGAGACCAATTTACTAATCGCACAGAGACCTTTAAAATGACACCAAACATGGAGGGGAAAGAAACAGGTTCACACGATATAACACATGGGGCATATGGATATTCTTGCTTTTGGAGGAGAAGAGTGAGATCAGGGAGGGGAGGAAATAGGGAGAAAGGGGGTCGTAAATGAGAAAGGGGAGAGGTGTCTTTTGTTCTCTTTGGAGATCCCTTCTCCAGAGGAAACGAGGAAGCATCATTTTGAGTAGTGAGAAGCACCAAGAGCAATTGCTGCTGCGTTTCCTTCATCATAAATACAAGTTTGTCCTGTTTAAGGCTGTTTTAGTCCATTTGAGTGCTTACAGACTCTTCTTGTGAAATGAAAGATTATTCTTGTCAAAGAACAGTGAGAAATGAAACCACTTCCTGTGTAGACTTAACACTTTTGAAGATGTTAATAAACATTTCACATGCAATTTAGCTCATCTGTGAAGACGTACTGGTCAACACAGTGGACAATGGATTTAGAGGCTATTTATGAAAATGTTGAACGCAGAGATATTGAAAACACAACTGGACCTCAATCTCAGAGTCACGGCCAGGATGAAGGAAAAGATCTAAAGCACAGTAAGAAGAAAACTACTTGAAAGCAGAAATGTTTTCGCAGATGATGTTAGTAATAGTATAACAATAAGGAAAATGAGAACCGCCACATACAATTTCAAATATGTATATTAATGAAGTCAGTATTTCAGTTTGGACTTTTTCAAAATGTTCTTGTTTGCATATTTTATAATAGCAAAACCAGATGACCTATAAAAAACTCATAAAACATAAAAAGGCATGTCTATTACCAAAATCAACAGTAGATTACCTACAGAGGCTGATTTGAAACTTAAATTCAGATTATATGAAGAATATTAACTGATATTTGTGTTTTTTTTCCTGACGGTCAGGAGGAAGTAGATGTTTGGGGTTGATCACAGTGGGTCTCGGGCTCATTAGTGTTCTTCTGGTGGTCTTCATCATGCTGCAGCACATCACCATCACAACGGAAAGAGATCTGACAAATAATTACAAGAACACTCTTGAAGAGTTTAATCAAACCATCAAGAGTTTACAGGACAATTACACTGATCTAATGACTAAAAAACACCAACTGCAGAACAACTTCAGCTCTTTAAGTCAGAAGAACCTGGAACAGGAGACCAGAGTCAGAGATCTCACTGCTAAGAAAACCCAGTTACAGAGAAATGTTGAATCTTTGAGTCAGAAGAACCTGGAACAGGAAAACAGAGTCAGAGTTCTCACTGCTGCGAAAACCCAGTTACAGAGAAATGTTGAATCTTTGAGTCAGAAGAACCTGGAACAGGTAAACAGAGTCAGAGTTCTCACTGCTGCGAAAACCCAGTTACAGAGAAATGTTGAATCTTTGAGTCAGAAGAAACAGGACCTGGAGACCAGAGTCGCTTCTCTGAGTGAGGGACTTAAATAAAGAATCATTATTATCATTAATGAACACAGTTTTATAAAGTGCATGTTTCTGTGTGGTTCAGGTTGGTTCTTCATGTCCACTGAGTTGAGCTGGTCTGCCAGCAGACAGTACTGCAAGAATCATGGTGCTGATCTGGTCATTATCAACACTGAAGAGAAGCAGGTAAGTTTGTGTGAATGTCTGTTAATAAATGAGAGCAATCACAATTCTTCCTGTTTTTATTCACACAGAGGTTCATATCCTCATTAGTCAGTGAGAGAGTGTGGATTGGTTTGTCTGACACAGAGAACGAGGGCACCATGAAATGGGTGGATAATTCAGCATTAAAACAAGGGTAAGTGCTAAACTTCACTGTGTATTCATTTGTTTTAGTCTTTTGATTCGCAGTATAAAATCACAACCTTCAGAAGAAAGTAGAAGTGAAAACTCTTCCACAAACAACACAACCACAATTAAAGACATTTACTGTAAATATTATAAAGAAAACTCTTCTTCTGTCTTCTACTTTTCACGTCCGCACCAGCATCTTTAAAACTTTGAACTCGAAATGTGCTATTATACTGAGTATTATTGATTTGTACATTTTTGCTCCTGAAAAACTGAATCTCTGATACATGTTGTTCAGGTTTTGGATCAAAGGTGAGCCAAACAACTACGGTGGCACTGAAGACTGTATTGAACTGAATTACAATAGAATGCAGAAGGAATGGTCACCACTGAAAAGCTGGAATGATATTTCATGTTCTGAAACCAAAAAAGGGATTTGTGAGAAATAGGGTTCATACCATCTTCTGGTTTTGCTATAATTATCTAATATATTAATTCTTATTGTATTCACATAAGTTCTGATTGAGGTCCCTGCCATAGGCGGAGTTTCACTTTTCTGCGTGGGGGGGCACGTACCAGCAGATGCGGTGTAACAGTCGATTCTGTTCCCCTCGGAATGTCTGTTTCCATTTACGCAAACATACTACAGTTCTTGCGTAGTTGGCGAGTTACTATACGTACGATCAGAACTAGCGTGCGCAAGAAGCGTGACTGGATGTACGGCAAGTCAAATAGTTCAAAATACCGTCCTAAATCTTAAACTTGAAAATAAAATTAGAGACGATAGGTTTTTCAACTTCAAATGTAAAACCATAAGACAAAAATAACGGAACAACTGCAAGATGAACAATTTAAAAAAAAGAACATAAACGGGAGTGTGAGAATCATTTTACTATCCTGCAGTGTAGCAAGAAATTTGTCCCTTTTTGCTTTCCTTACATCCAGGTGTGTTTGGTGCATTTGCATGCGGGTATGTTGCCAAATCCGTGGAATTTAGGCTACTTTGGGAATATGTTTGATTAACTATTTGGTTGGGTTTATTACACGGACCTGGCAACCCGAGGGGAAACAGACATTCAGAGGGGAACAGAATCGACTGCTACACCGGCCTCGGTTGCTGTGTCAGTTGCAGCAGTGGAATTGATGGTTGAAGTGCCAGAGTTAGAAAACTCCACACTTTTACTAGTGGGTTTATTAAAAAAACGACGAATGTCCATTTTGTTTATTTAGCTTGTAGACTAAAGCGGGAACAGAACGAGAAGAGAATCCACTCACGTAACTTACCGCGATACTTTGAAGTCCACCAAATAAGCTTCTTTTTCAATATAGTAATTAAAAATAATGAATTCTAAACTTACTCATTATATCCACAAAAATTATAAGATAGGACAAATAAAATTAGAAAATATGAATTCTGTATTCATTTTTATTTTTTGAAAGCACAAGACAGGCATTAATTGGCTCTGGTCTGGGGGGGCAGTGCCCCCCTTAGCCCCCCCCCAAACTCCGCCCATGGTCCCTGCCTTAAAAAAAAAAACATGTTTCTCATATTGTGAATTGGGGTGATCTGGGATACAAAACCTGTGTCCATGTTTTGCTCCATCATAAGCAGCTCTATATAAATTAAGTCTTATTCTAGCAGTTATCATGAGTCTCATTTGTTGATCTCAAGTGTTGAGGAGACACAGTAAACTACAGAAGTCTAAAGATTCCAGATTACTCTGATTCACCCTCTTATACTGATGCTGAGTGTCTGTAATCTCTTTCTCTCTAAATAAATTTGTCAGTTACCATAGTAAACAGCATTTTAATTTTATATTTTAGCAGATATGACTGAATTATTAATTTCCGTATGGAGAGATTTCCTCCAGTCCTGGATGACGCAGCAGAAAGCAGGTTTATCAGACTAAAGTGCTCAAGAAACATGAGCTCCAAAGTGATGCTCCAAGAGTTTTTTCGTCCAATTATAGATATTTATGTGTTTAAATCTTCCACCGTCTATTCCATACTAATGTAGTTAAATAGTATCATGTATTAACAAGGTCAAACCACCAGCAAATAACATCAACATGCATCCTGTAATCAAATCAATAAAAGACATCAAATTCTCAAAGAAAAATCTAGGAGTAAAGAATGCATACCCAACTTCAGGAAATGACATAGTATACAGAGTGTGTGGATACACTTATACGGACTTTCTGACTACAGAATCAAAAAGTAGTGTTTAGTCACTTCCCTTATATACTCAGACCAGACAACAAATAAATCTTCAAATCAGTTGTAAAAACATAAAACCTTTTTGGTTTGTTAGGTTCTTGTGGCCCCAGGGTCACACCTGGCTTGGAAGCATTCCCACAGACCAGTGGAATACACTCCTTCCTCGAAGTTTTCAATATTTCTTATAATACAAGTGACTGTGAAATTGAGACCAATTTACTAATTGCACAGAGACCTTTAAAATGATACTAAACATGGAGGGGAAAACAACAGGTTCACAAGATATAACACATGGGGCATATGGATATTCTTGCTTTTGGAGGAGAAGAGTGAGATCAGGGAGGGGAGGAAATAGGGAGAAAGGGGGTCGTAAATGAGAAAGGGGAGAGGTGTATTTTGTTCTCTTTGGAGATCCCTTCTCCAGAGGAAACGAGGAAGCATCATTTTGAGTAGTGAGAAGCACCAAGAGCAATTGCTGCTGCGTTTCCTTCATCATAAATACAAGTTTGTTGTGTTTAAGGCTGAGTCCATTTGAGTGCTTACAGATGCTTCTTGTGAAATGAAAGATTATTCTTGTCAAAGAACAGTGAGAAATGAAACCACTTCCTGTGTAGACTTAACACTTTTGAAGATGTTAATAAACATTTCAAAGGCAATATAGCTCATCTGTAAAGACGTACTGGTCAACACAGTGGACAATGGATTTAGAGGCTATTTATGAAAATGTTGAATGCAGAGATACTGAAAGATATTTCATAAGAGATGCAAAGAGTACGGAGAGAGCCAGAGTCTTGCGCCCCGCGTTTATCAGTATCCTTATGTTCATTGGGCGAAAAAGAAAAGCTCAATAAAGTAAAAAAATAAAACAGTAAAAAAAAATTTGACTAATATACCCCCCCCCCCCCCAAGGTTTCTAAAGATATCACGATATATTGATATCGTGAATTCTTATGGCCACAATAACGGTGATATGAAAAATCTTATATCCTGACAGCCCTACTTGGAATTGGTGCTCTTCATTTAATTAATCCAAGTGTGCGCGCGGACACACACACACACACGTTTGTTTTTGTAAAAAGTGGGGACATCACATAGGCGTAATGGTTTTTATACTGTACAAACTGTATATTCTAACGCCCTACACCAACCCTACACCTAACCCTAACCCTGGCAGGAAACTTTGTGCATTTTTACTTTCTCAAAAAAACTCATTCGGTATGATTTATAAGCGTTTAGAAAAATTGGGACATGGGTTATGTCCTCATAAGTCACCCTCTCCTTGTAATACCTGTGTCATACAAAGTTGTGTCCTGATATGTCACACACACAGGGCAGCTATTTGCTTTAGGGACCAGGGAGCAATTGGGGGTTCAGTGCCTTGCTCAAGGGCACTTCAGCCATGGGTATTGAGGGTGGAAGAAAGCACTGTTCATTCACTCCCCCCACCTACAACTCCTGCTGTCACTGAGACTCAAACCTGCTACCTTTGTGTTACAAGTCCAACTCTCTAACCATTAAGCCACAGCTGCCCCTGTGGTGTAATGGTTTCTGCCTTATGATAACAAATGCACCTCTGCATATAAGCAGCAGCCAACATTGGGAAGAGTCACTAAAGGTATGTTATCAGTCAATAAATTAAATGTTCTTCCCCAAGATATTGATGGAATTTCTTAACTCCATAAACAACACTCAATTTCAACTGAAACAGGAAGAAAGGGCAGGACATATCGAGCAGCCCTCATTTGCACCAATCAAAAGCATATTTATAGTACACTGTCTGAATTCCCTATCACCTACACTGTGCACTCCGAGGCATTCACTATAGAGGAAATACTACACTGTGAACAAGTGACTGATCTCAGCCGGAGCTTCAGCGTCTATTATAGACAAATTCCCTTTAAGACAGGTCATGTCACTCGGTGGCCATCTTTAAAATGCCTCTCGGGCATGCATTTGCAACTCCTATCTCTTTAAATGGGGAAACATCAAGTTCTACAAAACCGTTCAAAATCTGACAACAACTGTCATAAATGTTGTTTCTTTTCCACAAATAGCCTTATAAAAAGCATATTTTCAGGCTAGATCAGCCAGTGTGCATGCGCAGTCCTAAGAGCATATCTCAAAATGTTGACAAACGGCAGCTGCAGTGACACACTGACTCTACCAATTTGAAAGTTCTGTTATAATGCTACTCTGTGTGGTCATCACCAGCAGTGTTAGGGGTGATGCATTACAAGTAATGTGAGTTACGTAATCAGATTTTTATTTTTTTAAGTAACTAGTAAAATAATGCATTACTTTTTAATTTACAAGAGAATATCTGAGTTACTTCTTCAAAAAAGTTATGCCAGTTACTTTGTTTTCCCATTTATTGACTGACAAGTCTTCTGTCCCCATTATGGGAGAAATTGGAAGTATAGAGGAGTTGTGTGCACTGTGTGAAAATGATGTTGTTCTAGACTAAATGTGAAAGTGCATTAATTCATCCCACTAGCAAAAAAAAAAAAAACATTTAGTGATTATCAAAATAAATTAAAACAGTGAAATGCAAACTCAGAATATAATGAAAACCTGCAATAATTAAATATGTTAAATAACACCAACTAATCCCATTTTATTAACCAATGGCTTTGCCACTGACCTTTGATGCATACTAATAAGCAAAGATTACTTTAGATAAACTAACTGTTTTTTTATTGCTGGACAGTGTTGAACCTTCTTCTCCTGTACACTGTACAGATGTGAATTTACTTTTTCTTCAGTTTTATTCATTACACTTTTTTGGTGTGAAAGAAATTTTACATTTGCAATAAATAAAACTTCTTATATTAACCAAAATTCTTACTGACAGCCATTTGTAGCATAAAAAATAGCTTGAGGTGAGTAGAGAGGCGGCTATGGTCTTTTTCTAAATATAAATCCAATACAAGCTTTTTAATGTCAATAATATAGACTAAAGTGTCATTTAGGATTCTGCAGCATGCGTGTCTTCAGACACACTTTATATTCCAATCTCATGAGGAAATAATGTTTCATTAACTTAAAGGCATGATATATACAATATGTATATATATTGTTTTATTTATTAAAATATCCAAAAATGAATAGAACAGTGTTATATATTTTGCTGACTTGTGTACATACATTATCCCAAATGTTTCAAAGAATGAAACTAGAGATTATTTTAACTAGTGACACAGACCGTGTCCACAGTGTCATTGTTTTGCCTGCCAGTGACATCATAACCCCTCAATGGTTTTGTTTTGTAGTAAACATGGAAGAACCCAAAGACGCTTTAATATGATGTGCATTTTAATAGACCGGTGACCATTGTTGAGGAAAAATTCTTTTAAAAGTAATTAATTACAATATTGCGTTACTTAGTTACTTTTTATGGAAATTAATGGGTCACATTATTTTTGCGTTACTTTTTTAAATAGGAGCAGGGCTTGATTGTTTTTAAATTGGCTGGCAGAGGAGAAAACAATCATTCGCTAAAGAAGTAAAGGTGAGGTTCAGGGGTTGTAAATCATCTCATAAATCTTTTGTTTTAAGGTAAAAGAAAATAAATAAGATGAGCTCCAAGGGCAGTTTGTCAGATTGAGGCCACATGCTACAGTTTTCAGGTGCTGTTCCTGATTTATGGCTGCTCAATGTAAATTCCCCTGCGATGTCTTCTTTATAAAAGTAAACAGAAGTTGTCTGCAGTATGTGTTTTTTTTTTTTTTTTTTTTTTTTACAGCTTAAAACCAATGTCTGTCGGTTTCCTTGCATAATTCATTTTATTTTTTGCCAGGGCACATCCTCTGTTTTGACAGGGTCCTGACATCAAAACTGCTGTGATTACAATTAGATGTAATTGAGATTTTTAAGTAGATGCGGGATGCAACAGTATTGATTAGCATGCGTTTCATCTCAGGGCACATCGCAGTCAATGAAACAGATGGTGGCGTGGTGTTAGAAACATTTCCCTGCTGAGGACACTTTGCCAAAGGTGAAATGTGAGCTGTCAGATACGGAGATGACAGGAGGAAATGGAGTTCATGTAGGTTCATTCAGAGACCGTAATCCTTACACTGTTTGACATGTTCTTTTACCCGCTGCTACTTAAAATACTTTTCTGATTAACCAATTTGTAAGTTATTTTTTTTTAATTTTTATATGCATTAGAATTTTGTTTTGTGAAATATTCCATTGTGAATTTCTTAGAAACTCTTTTAATGGCACACTATAGAAGGAAAAAAGGATTCTTTAAAACTTTTTTTTTTCTTTTTATTCACAGTTTTTGATGGACAATCTTCACAGCAATCTTACAGTTATAAATCAATCTCTTGTTCTAAAAAAAAAAAACTTTGGATATGGTGGAGTTTAACTCAAAGCTCTTTAATTTTCTTAAACCTGTACCAGATCTCATGGGAAAACGTAACTAATGAGATGGCAATATTGTATTAATTTTTTAATGAAAATGTATACATTTTAGAAAAGAAAAAAGTAAGCATGAAGTTCCATCCACCAAAATAATCGTCACTAGGGCATAAACAATTTCATACAAATTTGCCACCAATTCACCAAAATATTTATGAATTGATGTGATTGTGCTGCAATATGAAATTTAATCTGTGCCTGGCTTACACATTTATACTTACACAATATGATAAATTTTCATTAAAAAAAAATTGGGGTAACTGTGGCCTAATGGTTAGAGTGTTGGACTTGTAACCCGAAGGTCGCCGGTTTGAGACTTGGTGCTAGCAGGAGTTGTGATGGGGGAGGGAGTGAATAAACAGTGCTCTCTTCCACCCTCAATACCCGTATCTAAAATGCCCTTAAGTAAGGCACCTAACCCCCATTTGCTCCCTGTGTGCTGGATATATACCTGCCCACTGCTGTGTGTGTGCACTTTGGATGGGTTAAATGAAGAGCATCAATTCTGAGTATGAGTTACAATACTTGGCAAATGTCATGACTTGCACTCGAACATGCACTGAGCCTCTAATTTAGCCTCTGATTCTACAGAAATACCATACCATACTTACTATTACTAGACACTACAGTTGTTCAAAGAGGAATACCAAATAAAAAAACAAATCATGAAAAATCCTGAAAGTTTCTACCACAGCATGGTTAAGCTTAGTAACTTGCCAGAAGCTCTGATTGGTTACTGTAGTAAAATAGTGCCTAGAGAGATCAGCCTCCTAAATCGAATCTGCATTATCAGATTAAGACATTTTATCTAGCTGAACCCTTTCCATTGGCATTTGCTCTGGGACAGGTTTTGTATTGCATACACATACACGCCCACTCTTTGGCATCCAGAGTATGACCCAGATCATCGTCCAGTCCTGAAAATGTCATCATGGAAAATCAATTAAACTCTTTGTCCTCTAAACATTTGCTGGTTTTTGAGTTTTCTTGATTTTTTTTCCCTTTTTTTTTTTCTCTTTTAAAGATGTCTTCTCAGTCATTGTAGCATTACTAATAGTCAAAGACCTGGATGGCAATAGTGCTTTAAAGTTCCATCCATATTCTTAACTGTCTTTTCACTAGATTCACACCAGATCTAATTTAATATATAAAGATACGGGCAGCTGTAACCTTGCCAAAGGCAAAGAACTTAATAACCTAAGAAGCTACTTCTTTAGATCTGTCTAACACAATCAGTGTTCCTTTTTATTTTTATCATGTGCTTGTAACCCCCCGGGTCCCACTGAACTCGAACTCAGGTTGCCGGTATGGGAGACAGGTGCACTAACAAGGAGGCTAAAGACCACTGCCTGTAGTGCGCCTCCTGAGTTGAGAGGAGTGAGGTTTACCTGCACAGAACCTACCAGCTGGCCTCCGTTACAGTCACCCCCCTAAACCTCACTCTCACCCGGGTCACGGCACCAATCAGTTACATGACATCGTTTTTTTCCTATAATTTTTTTTTAAGTGAAATATGCTATTCATATACTGTACAGTGACATAAATACTGTACAGCTCTTTTATTATGAGCAAGTTTTTCACAGCATGTAATTTCAATGTTATGTGTTGCAAACATGCAACAACAAAAAAAACAGGAAATTATGTCATATAGGACCCCTGCAGAAGTTTCAAAGAATAATTAAAAAAAAAAAGTTTCCACAAAAAGTATCAAGCATAGTTTTTAACATTGATAATAAGTGTTTCTTGAACACTAAATCAGCATCACAAGATTTTTTTGTATTATTGTTATTATTATTTTATCTAACAGCCTATAGTTGTTTAAAAGTGCTGTAATATTTGCAATTATATTTCACAATATTTGTGTTTTATTGCTTTATTGTATTTTGATCAAATAAATGCAGCCTTGGTGAGCATAAGAGACATTTCAATAGTCTTTCAGACCCTTTTGAATAGTAATTTGCATATGTATGTATGAATGCATGAATATAACATAAGTTGAATATTTGCATTTTAAACCTGTAATGGGATATTCTGGTAATACAGCATGACAGCAGTTGAACTACAAGAGGGGTTTTCATCATTCTTCTGTCACAGCTACACTGTATTAAACACACAAAGACAAAGAAGAAGAAGAAGAAGAAGAAGAAGAAGAAGAAGAAGATGATGATGATGATGATGTTTAATCTAGAAAGTCTTTAATCCAACACACTGATTAGCATTAATAAAGACGAGACTGGACAAACTAGACCTGAACACTATGGAACTTAAATACACAGACCAAACAAGCATAATTGACTACACACACCTGAACAAAATGAAACAATTAACTCAGTAGGAACTGTGAAAGAGGAAAACAAAAGTCCAAACTGAATGACATGTGACACTTCTACGTATATTGCTTAGTCTAAACTCATTACACTGAAGGGGATAAGAGACACTTTTTTGATGTGTTCAGATAGCATGAATAATAAATTATGAAACGGGCTGGATTTCATCCCTTGACATTCTATCTGTTTACACTTGTAGTTCATGATGAAATGCATATGAGTGATTCTGTTGATTTATTTGTGATGTGAAGAATATTATTGTGACAACAGCGTAATATCCAATCAATAGAAAATTGCTCTCTTCTCTGTCAAGATTAGAGCATGACATGAGAAATCCCTGCATTAATTTCCCACATAATAACAAAGATTTGACGCTGGCAAAGCGAAGCAAAGAATATCTATCATGGAAGTTGCACATTTGTCACAAACGATCTAATCAGCAGCTGTCGTCCACAAAACAGTGATTATGTGTGAAATATGAGATGGAACCACACGTAACTACCTGCTACAGATAATAATACAGAACCTTTGATTATGATTGACATGTTATTGAATATGATCAGCTTATCGTTCTCTCTGTTGTTTTAGGAAATATATCATCAGCACATAAGCATATTATTCAAATATCATTTACTCATATGATTGCCTGTTTGTCCTGAGCTTCTGACATATTTAAATTAAGAGAAAATGCTTTGACATATTTTTCCACTTTAAGTAAGAGTAGATTCCTTAAATATGACTACCTGGACCGTCCAAAGTTAAGACCAGAGAAGTACACACACATACAAACCATATTTTAAAAACTTTATAAAATGTATATTTATTTGCTACAATTATATTAACCACAATAATAAGAAATTATTTTTTAAAGACCAACTAAGGGGCTGATGGACGCCACACAGTGTTGTCATAATAATGAAGACAATGAGCAAATAACGCTACCTTGCTTTTTCCCTTTGCCAAGTGCATTCCATACAGCTACATTATGAAGTGCCGTGCTCCCACTTCCAACTTCAATTTGCCCTTGTAATGACCCTTCTATGGCTTCCATGATTGTTCTCCCTTCTGTCCCCTTTGTAGTCATTATTTGTGCCGTTTGAAACGCACTGTAACTTGAAAATGCCTGCTCAGCTCTGCTCGTTCCACGCCATACGGTTAATGTGTTCTAGACAGATCACGCTTCTGTAAAGTCAGGCGAAATGCAAAAATCTTGACTGAACCATCACAGCTAAAGCACCTCTCATTCCAAAACTGATTCATCTTTTCATAGGTCAAAGAAATTGCACCTTAAAATTATCCCATTACAGATCTCGGCCATTATGAGATTGCCTCTGACACATTCGCTGAAATCAGCCGTTATCCACAAAAAGCTCAAGACAGCAGGACATCCATATTTCATCGGGACTCTTAAGAACTTGCAATGATTCTCCACCACTCTAATTTGCAAGGTTCACTGTGCTTTGCACTTGTGTTAATTAGTCAGCAAACCCTGCAAAAGGATGAATGCTAAATTATTTTACATTACTCTGTGGCTCCATGTAGCTGTTATCATCCAAAAAGTGAAATGCCTTTTTGGACTGTGCAGAGCTTAGTTAATACCTGTAGATAAAGTCTTAATGTATCTGGGTCCATTTCTAATCGTTTGATTGGAATGATATCTTGTATTTAGAGCTGTAGTCAAGTCCGGCTTTGTCGAGTCCAAGTCAAGTCCAAGTCCAGGACTAGTCGAGACCGAGTCAAGACCGAGTCCAAAGAGGTTCGAGTCCAAGTCAAGTCCAAGTCCAAAAGTTTCGAGTCCAAGTCCAAGACCGAGTCCAAATGAAAGAAAAAAGGGTCCTCTTCAAGACCACATACTTAACTACTGATAATGTTTGTGATGCGAGAGAAAGCATATCTCCTATTCTAAGAAAATCATTTTACATTATTATTTGTAATGATCAAAAGCATGTGCAAAGTAACAACTCTGTAGGACAGGGGTCTCCAAATTACATCCTGGATGGCCAATGTCCTGAAAAGTTTAGCTCCAACTGGCCTTAAAACACCTGGAAGATTAGTGTGTTTAGTAAGAGCTTGATTAGGCTCTATTGTGTATAATTAGGGTTAAAGCTAACAGGGGCGTTAAACAAGATCCTGGGCCCTATTTATAGGCAGTCCTGATGGGCGCCCAAGGCCCCCACCCATGAAAATATCCAGGTAAAAAATATATATTTCAGATTCATACTTTTCAAGGGCCCTCTCTTCCTTTGGGGCCTTGCTAATGAGTACTGGTTTTACCCCCAGTCCGACCCTGGGAGCTAAACTTGGATAAACAAACAAAGTTTGGAACTGTAAGGTCAAATAATTTTTATGTACTTTATTTTTTGTTGACATTATATCTGTGGTCAAAAATGTATATGACTATGCCTAATTGGCACAGTGCACAGACACACGCAAAGCTCGGGATATGACAAATGCGCGCAACAAGGAAGGGATACGTTTGGCTCTACTGGACATGCGCACATAAATACAGCGAAATTTTTGTCATACTGTGCTAGTGTTTGCATAGACTAGTCGAGCTCTGTCGGAAACAATCGTCTACTCCAGCATGCATTAACCATAATTCACACAAAGTGTTTGCAAGTACGACGTGAATTTTAGAATTACAATATTGCGTGGAGCTGTTACTATATGACCTTATCTATGTTGCATGTAAAAATAAAATATGTAATGTAATAATTAGGGTTGTGCCTGAAGCCGAATACCTTATTCGGAATGGCAAGGATAATGACTTAAAAAACGAATAACGCACAAGGAATAATTCTGCCTGAATACTCGGCTGAAGCTGACACAGTCTGGTGTTTGCTAGATAACAGGTGAACCAGGGAATCAGCGCCAGAAGTGAATGAATGTAAACTTTATGAGTGAAAAGAGAGCAAATCAAACACCGCATTGTTGTCGCCTCTCTGTTTATCTCTCAGAAATCAGAGCGTTGCAAGAGTAATTTTACCTATAATAATACATCATAGCTACACGTTATATTATTTGTATATATTTAAAAGGCAAATATTGAAAGCTTAGGCTACCATGATACGAATGAATGGAATAAGCATAGCGCGCTCACCAATCAAACAGCCGCGCTGCGCGTCTCAGTCTCTCAAAAACCAAATCAGTTCTCTCTCAAGAGTAGGCTAATAATCAGCTTCGATACGGATACATTGTCTACTTGTCCTACATGTTTGCATATTTACCTTTTGCTGGTTTGCGCGGAACACACACATCTGTTTAGTGAAGTTCATTAACATTAAGACTCGCTCAAAGCGTTCTGCGTAATGAGAATGTGTGCATTGAATGGATTCAGTCGTGTTCAAATGATCACTAAACGTTTGTCATGACATCTCTCTGCTTGCATGATAAATATTATTTTAGAAATTAATAATTATTTCAGTTTAACACGACATACTTGTTCAGTGATAACTACGAAAAAAATATATAAAATGTCATAACAGTCTTATCAAATAACTGTACGATGTTGTATCCGAATGCAGATAGGAAAAAATTTGTGATTGTTACAGATACAAATACTGGCTGTTACATGAAAATGTAAATATGTAATGTCATATATAAAGTTTTTAAAATTTACATATGTAATTGTTGCATAAGGCTATACATTAATACGCGTTTATTGATAAAAAAAGGCTATCTAGGTAAAACACAATCTAACAGGTAGAAAATTAAATTAGAAACATCTAAACTTTTCAGGTCGCAGTATGTGCACCACTGGTCATGCACATCCTTTCCCGGAACAATAATGAAAGCTAAGGCAAGATGGAGAAACAGATGATCATAGTTGTACAAGGATAGCCATTTCGTAAATGAATCTATTAGCAGAGCTACTGCAAGTGATTTTAAGTGCTGGAATTCCATTTATTCTTTGCTGAAACTTCTGCGTCATCATGGAGAGCGGGTCATGGTTGCCCAGCAACAGCAGACGCCACTGGAGCGCAAGCGCAGGCTACAGAGTGCTTTGGAAATAAGGAGAGCGGCGCGCCTAGCGTTTTCCACACGTTTTCAGTCGCGACATCATGCAAATGTGGTTTTGTTTTGAAGGAGAAATTTTTTATTTTATTTTTTTTGCTGGACTCGGTCGAGACCAACTAGAAGACTTGGCGAGTCCAATGGCCAAGTCCGAGACAAGTCCGAGTGCAAATTCAACGAGTCCGAGACAAGTCCAAGACGACAGAAAAATGTCTCGAGTCCGGACTCGAGTCCAAGACCGGACTCGAGTACTACAGCCCTACTTGTATTATACTGATTCTTTCTCTATCTTAAGTGACACATGTACTTTACTGGTTAATTGGTTCACTGGCATGAACTGTGCTTATAAAAGCAGTTCTTCTGAAAACAGTTTTTCCCCAGAAGACAGTAAATCAATCATAAACCAGCCCATATTGGCCGTCTGTGAAAATTATGTTAAAAATTAAATTCTTGACATTGATGGAAGACTTTGTTGTGTTCAAAGGCAAATTTCTGATGATTTGCATTCAAATGGAAACTCCTGCATCACAAGTTAGGACCGCAGTTAAGGACATACATTTATGTTACTTTCTATTAAATACAAGTGCTTTAATATAATAAGCAGTTTATGGAATTTAGGAATACATGAAAAGGATTGTTAACTCAAAACAAGTTTCCTATGCCATCAGTTGGAAATTTTCAGATATAAAACGTGTGCATTGCCATGTGCAACAGTATTATTTTAACTAATATTAAACTCTTTCACTTTGAGATTGTGCAAGAACATATAACTTGCAATTGTTACCCAAAGGAGCTATTTCAACCTGCTGTGACCCTTATGTTTAGTGTTGCTGGTGCAATATATATATATATATTTTTTATTTTTTATTTATTTATTTTTTTTTTTTCTTGTTTCTTATTTTTGCATTTTAAACAATCTGAATTCACTCTGAAGCCACAATAAATGGATTGAGAAGCTGCTTAATTTTACTCTAAATCAAATTTGAAACCAACAACCAAGAAAAAAAACAAATAATAATAATAATAATAATAAATAAATAAATAAATAAAATGTGTGTTCTACTACACAAACAACATCCAGCTCAATTTTTGCATCTTTGCCCTGGTTAGAATGCTGAGGTTTAATTTGTGTCATCATTGCCTGTGCTGAGGAAAACAAAAATAAATGAACATATTCAAGGTGACAACCAGGTGTCTTCTCACTGTGTGCGACAAGCATGCATGGAATGAGTTGTTGAGAGGAACAAATGAGATTGGTGATGGAGAAAAGGCAGAGCCTGTGATTGGATGACAGATGAGGATGGCTCACCGGTTTCCTGTCTGCCTTTTGGACTGTGATGGATGACAAAACCAGTTGTCACCTGGGATTGCCTTTTCCGTACCTCCACTCACACCCTTCTGTAAAATTGCTGTCTCGCTCTCTTAACCTCACACAAACAACCCTCTCTCTCTCTCTATCTCTCTCTCTCTCTCTCTCACACACACACACACACACACACATACACGCTATCCATCTCTTCTGTCTCACCATTTGTGTTTCAACTTGTTTGTACTGCAATACAAGGAAAAGCTAAAAATGTAATATTGTACCAAATAAAAGGAAAGATATGAATTCTGTCAGTTCTCTGCTCAAACTATACTGTATGAATGTGTTTCAATTCCAAACATGAATCCTACCCTCTTGTGCTGTCAAAACAAGTCATATCTCAGAAATATGATGCTTGTGGCTGTTAACAGACAAAATAATATGCACTAATATTTTAACAGTTCATAGCTCTGTGAATATTTGTATAAGAAATTATGTGCATGGGTTTATTATTAATATTATTTTACCAATTAGTCTTGATTTTTTTTTTTTTTTACATTACATCAAAAACCAGCACTCTTTCCTTTTAGAAGGATCTCAAAATGTAGAGCTGTAGGTGTGTCAGTCTCTGTTTCGTGATTTGTGTGTGTTTTGTTCCCCTTCCTTGCCCTTATTTGCTTATAATTTGTTTCCTGGTGTGTATTACCTTCCCTGGATTATGTTGTGTTCTTAAGGAGTGTTTGTTCAGAGGTCTTTGTCCGGTATTGTTTGCAACCGTGAGAGTGTTACCCTACAGAGCCACGAACAGCACATCAGACCTATAAAGTCTGCTACCTTCTGGGGTTTAGGAATAATAGTATCTACTTTTTGTACTGGTACAGGGAATTTTGAGGTCTGAATATTTCTTTTTTCATGCATGTATGGTTGTACTTATGTCTTTTACATATGTTTCCATTTTAATAGTAAGTAAAAAGCATAAAAACTAAATCAAGAACATTTTGATACTTCATAAAATGATAATTTTAAAGATGTTTGCCAAAGTGCAGCAGCTTCTGCCAGTCAATATATGAGATCTAATGGTTAAGATGGATTATTACAGTTAACTGAAACGAAAACGAAAAATGAAACAATAAAAACGTTTTTGTTGCTTAAAAACACAGAAAAAAAATAATAAATACACAGAAAAAAATAGATACTGTATATAGATAGATAGATAGATAGATAGATAGATAGATAGATAAAAGAATACACTGACTGAAGAATACATTGAAAAACCCAAACTATATATAGGCGCCAGGAGAACATGTCATCCTCTTCTTCGTCTTCACTAGGGTTGCTTAATGGTACCTAAACAGTGCCTGAACCGATACTTAAAAACAAGAAAAGAGCCACAAAAAAACTATGAAAAAAAAATTAAAGAACATTAAACTTATTTAAAATAAATCCATAGCTTTCACACGCTTCTTGGATGCTCTGATTTTCCAAGTTGTGCTTCCCTTACTCTAAGGCAGTGGTTCCCAACCTTTTTCAACTAGCGGCCCACACAACCAAACACATGTTTGCGCAGCCTACCGCAAAGAAATTTACGGTCCCACTTTATATTAGGTTAACTACTATGTACTTACATAAAATAATAAGTACAGTGTAATTACTGTGTTCATATTGTATTGTAAAACACTTTTGCTGCTACTGAGGTGGGATAGGGGTAAGGTTAGGGAGAAGGTTGGAGGTATGGGTAAGTTTAAGGGTGGGTTAAGGTGTAAAGTATGGGTCAACAGTGTAATTATAAATGTAATTACAGAAATTAAATACAGATGTAATTACGTGTTTTTATTTTTTAAATATAAGTACAATGTAAAAACATGTATGTACACAATTAGTACATTGTACTAAATTATTATTAAAATGTAAGTACATAGTATTTAAGGCCACTTAATATAAAGTGGGTCCAAATTTACTGACCCCGCAATTGTTGGGTTAATAACTTAGTACTCAGAAGCTATATTGTTAACTGTCTTAATGAATAAACTGGCAATGAACAGAAAATAACTAGGGAATAAATGGGAAATCCAGATCCAGGCAGAGCTCGGCAGAAAGTCAGTGCAGCAAGCAGTCAGGAGGGAACATGCAGTGCAGTGTTGAGATGAGCAGTCAAAATTGGCAGAGAACTGGAGCACTGGACAAAGCAAGACTAGAGTCAGACTTGAGTGACAAGCGCAAACTGAGAGCAGATACACCCGTAGAGCAAAAAAACTGGTGAGAAACCAATGAGCAGCTGCGCTGCATGCAGCTACTGCATTGAATGGAAAAACAAAAACAAAGATACGATTTATTCTTAAAACAATCAGCGAGCTCGAATAGTGGAAGCATAGTTACAATTTAATATTTATTTTTGTTATTTAATTATATATATATATATATATATATATATATATATATATATATATATATATATATATATATATATATATATGAAATTATGTTATAATGTTATGACTTAGACATTTTACATATATTAACAACATTATTATTGGCTGACCACCTGTAATACAATTGGGACCCACAGGTTGAAAACCACTGCTCTAAGGCTAATAAATGTATTTAATGATCTGGGTCATTGTTTAATACAAAACCAAATGTAATGTTTCTACTGTATCTCTGTCACTCACTCTGATATTTAATTAAAATGAGTGCTGTCTGTCACTGTCTTTAATCAGTTCTGTGAATGACTGTATGGTCATTCTTTATAATGTAGCAACAATGTCGTTTGTAAAGTTCAGTACTGTGCAAAAGTCTTAGGCACATTAGTATTTTCACCCCAAAAAGGCTTTTAAGACAGTTATTTATATATTTTGTGTCAGTAGGAAATATCAGTTTACATTTCCAAAGATTTTTGAATGCACAAGCAGATCTCATAATCATCAAATCTGTCTGTTATTACATGAAGAAACAGATGAAACTGAGAAAAACTAAATCCAGAAGAACTATAGAAACGTCTTCAAGACATTTTAAGACACCTTCCTCCAAAGCAACAGTACAGTGAGAAGTTTTAGGCACTTGTGTAAATAGGCTGTAAAGTAAAGATTTTGTATTTTGATTCGGTTCGGTGCATACTGTTTCCTTTTCGAGGAAAGAGGGGCAGCCATCTGCTTCTCTCGGTTCAGGAACTGCTGCTGATGAGGCACAGAGGAGAAGGAGCTTGTGGGGGTCGCAGGCAGATCTGACCGATGAGTTTAAAGGGGGGGGGGGGGGGGGAGCGGTGAAATGCTCGTTTTCACTCAATATCCTGTTAATCTTGAGTACCTATAGAGTAGTACTGCATCCTTCATAACTCCAAAAAGTCTTTAGTTTTATTATATTTATAAGAGAAAGATAGTCGAGGTGTGACGTGTGGGCGGAGCTAAAGAATCACAAGCGTGAGTAGGCTTTTGCGTTGAGAGCGTTTGGAAGCTGTGACATTACCGTGAGGACAAAACATCATCCAAAACAAACCATGGCTAACAGTCAGATACAGCGTATATTTACGATCCAGAGGCTGAAATTTAACAAGAGCAGCCTCAGCAACGACGTCTCTATGTGGTATGTATTGAAACTGTATATATTTGCTTAGCGGTTTTGGAAAATGACTTAGTTCCACTTTATGTCGTCTTTTTATTTTTTTTATTTTTTTTAAAGCATACATGTGGAAAGTGCAGTTTGATGACAACATCGCATGTTGTTTACTTGATGTGTTTACGCGCCAATAGCTAAGTTAACAACACAGAGATATTTGAAGCAGTTTTACTCACCGCCTGTGGTTCCAACACACGATCGTGACCCTTTTTCGTTGGGACTGCATTATCCTTAAGAAATAAAGGATATGAAAATCCGGCATCAAACTGGGCCTTGTTTGTAAAACAAGCATCTTCGAAATGCAGGGAACAAACACAAACACGTGCACAACTCCGTCGATGCTCTGTAAAAATAAACTCCATCCACTGGTCCCTTAATGGTGTTTTTTTTTTTTTTTTTGGTAATCTGTGCTGGGTTGTCTTGCCCTGGCAACCAAAAACACACTCCTTTTGTGACTTTTCGCGACACTCTCGCTCTGATCAGTGAATGTCTGTGCTCAGCCTCTCAGTGCTCTGCTATACGGGAGCGTGCGCTCTTCCGGCAGAAGTGCCTTAGGACCCATATAAGGAAATTCCGCTCCATCTAACGTCACACAGAGCCATACTCGAAAAAAACTTTCCGAAACTTGTGACAAACCGGAAGGAGTATTTTTGGAACAAAAATACTCCTTCAAACGTACAACTTAATTTTTTTAACTTTGTCCATGTTTAGCATGGGAATCCAACTCTTTAACAGTGTAAAAAACTCAGTATGCATGAAATAGCATTTCATCCCCCCACCCCCCCTTTAAAGAGGGGCTTTGCCTCTTGCGGTCATCGGCTCTGGACGAGAGAGAGTCGCCGGAGGATGATGTTATTTCCTCAACATCGTCTGATCCTGGGGCTAGTGCTCTGCTGGGTTCACCCCATGAAGAGCAGGAGATGTCTGAGGACAGCGAAGAAGCTGAGCCTTCCCAAACCTCCTGCCCTGTGTATGACGAGTTGTTGTCAGGGTTTCTGCAGGGTTTAATCAGTCAAATTTAAGACTTTTTAAGACCTCTTTATGACTATTAGGATTTGAATTTGTTTTCCAGGTCTATGGCTGCATGGATTACTAATTGCCTAAAGCTTCTGATTGCTGGGATAGAAGATGCGTCTTTATAATACTAAAATATTATGTGAGGGAGCTTTATTTTCCTGGAAATTCCTGGTGGACTAATGCTGACTCACACGATGAAAAGTGAATATTGCCACATTAATAATGACATCAAAGCTTTTGTTTATCATTCAATGTAATTGTGATCTGTATAATAGCTGGTTAGATTAATTATTGTTTTAATTTATCAAGCATACCCAAGAATGAAAATAATTCCTATCTCAATTTTCTACAGGCCACTTACTATTAAAATTTCACAAGTGAGCGGCCTTCATTAGTGACCTTTATATATCAAAGACCTCATTGGAATTATATCTCAAAGCATTCTGGGAGAAAACAGGCCTTTGACAATGTCTAATCATAAGATAAATGAATGCTGCATTTCACAAGAGTTTAATAATGTGTGTGAATATGCATAAAATCATGAATGAGATTCCTCCTCATTGCCGATCCTTTCAGAATCTTTCCTTTTTATCTTCTGATAACCTTTCTTGTTTTTCTGGCTTGCCTTTAACCCTCAGAAATGATGGCGTTAAAAGGAAGATTGTGTTTGGTGTCTCTCTCAGATCATTTGTCTGGCATGTCAGCTTCAGTAGAAGTGTGTGGAGAGACTGATATGCAGCCCAACCACGAGGCACTGGGATTGTCACACTTTGTTAGGCCCGGCTGATGTGTTAAATGCCAGGTGATGTGCACAGAGTGGCAGCTTCTCACACACCCCCTCTACAATGATGACACTCTGACATCTGTAACAGTCAAAGTCATCTCATTTCTTTCATCTTGCTCTACCTCCTATCTCCACCTCTCCTCTTCCCATTTCTACTGCATTTGTCATTCAAATCAAGAAAATATACTACATTTGCTCAAAATTGCACAAAAGACTTACAGCCTTACTTGATGTAACTTAACCCTCTCAAGGCAGGCGTTGCTGATTTGCAACAGTTAAAAACTAAAAACCTTATTAAAAACTTGTTACTAAAACTTAATTTGAGCCTGAGAGGGTTAATAATTTTAACACAGTGATAGACATTGAAATTGCTTGAAAATACTTGGGAGTCCCCAAGTTTATGAGATGTGAAAATTATTAAATAATGATGAATAATTATAAAATCAATAAAAAGTAATTTGCAAAATCATCTGCAACTTTGTTTCTTGCAATTTTGACTTTATTCAGTACATCTGTCAGGATAGTTACGGGAGACAGAGGTAAGTGAATTCAACACAACATTTATTTTTCACAAGATCAAGTGCACGCTGAGTAATAATTTCAGGTATGGATATGGTGCAGATCACTTAGTGAGGGGCTGAATGCAGGTGAGTACGTCCATAGAAGAGAGGTCAATGCCACACAATCACGGTTCACTAATGCTTGTCCCTTTTCTTTTACAGGAGAGGAAACTTTCCAGCCAGCTCGACAGGAACACAGGAGATTCAGGAGATCGTTGGGAAATCAGGTAACAGGAATGGCTCGGGAATCCTAAAGGCAGCAGAACAATGACACAAAGGTTAGGGTTTCAAAAGTAGTGTTTCCACGGGACAGGGGAGAGGAGAGGACGGAAGCATGAGGTCTGTTCCTGTTTGAGGCTTGACACTGAACTGGGGCTGAGGTAAGTGTTTTATAGTGCCTTGATGAGATTGCTGATGATGACCAGGTGAGGTTAATTAATACTCAGGGGAGGGTGATGTCACGAACGTACACCCAGACAGAGAGATCCAATCACAGTGTTTAATAGTGAGAATCCAAAAATCTTAGTCCAGACAGGCAAGAGGTCAATAATAACAAAAGCAGTCCAAAAAAAAGGAATCACTAAAGGGAACACAAGAAATTAGGGTGACATAAACCAAGGGCTCCATGAAATAGATAGAAACAAACCGGGTATGTATGGACAGGTGAAAATGATAAAGGGGAAACAGCTGAGTGCAATTAACAGGTGTACAATTAACAGTGATGAATCGGACAAAGGCTTGTGGGAAATGTAGTTCCTGCAGTGGAATGACTATGGGGGAGCGAGACCACTAGTGGACACCCAGTGATACACAGACCAGACACTGTGACACGTGATCGTTGTGGGTTGGCTGGGGTTGGACTTGCCTGGTCCCTGACAACTTCGCTATTATGATGTTATTTCTCAGAATTGTGACTTTATGCATATCACAACTACATGTTGTAAACAATACTGTTTCTCATAATTGTGACTTATACTTCATTACTGCAACTTGGTTTCTTGTAATTGTGACTTTGTATATCACGATTGCAATAGTTGTGACTTTATACAATTGCAACATTTTGTTTGTCATAATTCTGATTCTATATCACAGTTTCATTTTTATTTCTTATCATTTATATGACTTTATATAACTTTATATATCACAATTGGGAAGTTATTTCTTATAGTGTAACTTTCAACTTTGCAACTTAATTTCATTTAACTGTTTTTTAACTCCCTGTAATATCTCACAATTCTGACTTTGTCACAATGTGACTGCTTTTACAAAGTCTCCTTATCTGCAGAAGCCAAAACACGAGGAAGGAATGAATTGCTAATGTAAGAGAGCCATACAACGGTCAATGAAACTGTAAAATAAAATGCAATTTTTTTTATCAGGGTTATGTACTAAATTATCAGATTTTTTATTACATTTAATACTGTTAATAGTATTACATCTTGTTTTATTAAAAACAATTCTGAAATCTTACTTGACCCTAATATACGCTGGCCGAGAGAGCTCAACATACTGCAAATGAAAAACACATGCAAACAGAAAACAAGTGCAAATTAAGAAAACATCTTCATCAGTTTGACAACACATATGCTTCAAATACAACACAATCAAATACAGAAATGCACTGCAAATACAACACAACCAAATAAAATATAGAAACGTGCTGCTAATACTCACGAATACAGAAGAAAAGGACTTGTGAGAATTTGCAGTGCATTTCTGTTTTTGTTTGTGTTGTGAGTATTTGCAGCATGTGTGTTGTCAAATTGATGAATATGTTTCCATAATTTGCAGGTGATTTTTTATTTTTTTCATTTGCACTGCACTGAGCTCTCTCAGCCACCATACTAAAGATAGATAGATACTTTATTGTCATTTCTGTGTCACATAGAAATTAAATTGTTTATCACATGTCCACAGCTTGCAATTCAGTGCATTATACAGCAAAAATATTTCAGTAAAATTATTTATATTATTTAAAATTATTAATATAATATATGTTAACAAATTAATTATTTAATTGTGCTATTTGTTAGTTTGTTAGGCTCATAAGTTTAGTAGTATCATTAGATCTGAGTCAATTCAAGCAGTGGTGCCAGGTACATTTTATTTATTTATTTACATTTTATTATTTGGTTGAATTCTTTTGAATGGTAGTTTCTCTGTGACTGGTGTCTGTACACAACTGTTATGGGGCCAGATGCTCATTTAACAAGCATCATTTGCCTCAGAAGCAGAGAGCTGGGGATGTGGAGGTAATTGCCATCTGGTGCAAATCATTCAGCGGAATCATTAAGACAGCAACATACACTTTTACCACAGCAAACTGTTTATGTGTTCAGTTGTGTGTTTGCTGTTTTACATGGAAGAAGTTTAGTCACTGTTTCATTCAGTCAGATTTAAGTTGCTGGTCATTATACACTCCCTGTTTGTTTGGCTTGAATGTGTTTTGGTTTTCTGTGACTAATAAATCTGGGAAAACTACAGGGATAAGGTTTGGAGAGTATTTATCAGTTTTTGTGCTGACTGTTTCCAGACTGATTGGGACTATGGAGCTGTCCAGAAAATGGCATTTTGTTTTGCTTTATATCAATTTAGACTAAGCATTTAGCTGTTCTGTTTCTCTGTTCTGTCTCTTACTTTGGATATGATTAGAAGTTTTTATTAAATGAAGAGCTGAGAGACTCAAAACACAGAGTTTGCATGACTGATGACATTGCCTTGACTTTACCACAAAGGAAAAGATTCATAGCATATTAGCCAATATAGCTGTGCCTTTGGGGTTTTTATTTTGAGAAACACATTTGGTTATTAGATTTCAAAACAAAAACATCTACCATGACGTATCAAGCATATATTTCATAACTTTACTGTGCATTTAGTGTTGCTTTTAGGAATAATCCCTTTTGATTTGTAATTCATTCAGTATTATCATATCAAATATCTAGAAATTAATCTTGCAAGAACTCTGCTATTTTATGTGTTAAATGTGTCATTAATACAATCTTTGTGACAGAATACTAAAGGATAAAGGAACATTTTAATAATTCAGTCACCCTCATGACGCTTTAAAGCTGTGTAACTTACTGATATTATAGCTTAGATTTTAAAGAGAACACTTGCATTTGTTTGTAAAGCATGTAATTGAAATCATCTGCTGTGATGCATTTAGATGGCTTTTGTCAGTAGATGTCTAGAGTTTAGATTATTTTGAAACCATTAAATAATTTAGCAAAACTAGTCAAAGTTTTGAAAACCTTTGCTACTCCCACCACTGTAGGTGCAAAGGTGTTGTTTTATTATCACTATAATACTATTATAATTTTTATTAATAAGTTGACTAAAATCTTTATATATTTTCTGTTTTCTTTTTTAATTTTAAAGTTTTAGTAATTTTGTTTTGTCACCTGTTTAAGCTTGTTGTTATCGTTGTTAAATATGTTTAAATAGTTTTTATAAATTTTCATTTCAGTTTTAAATATTTTGGAAAGTTAACAACAAGCTAAAATAAGGTTTATATTAAAATAAGTTTTTCTCTTGAAAATGCTATTAATTTGTTTAAGTTTTTGCATCTTTTTTGAAGCCTAAATGCCTCAATCCACATTCACTGCCATTGTAAATTAAGAATTTTTCATTTTATGTTCCACAGAAGAAAGAAAGTGTTTGAAGTGAGTTGAGATTCACATTTAGTCAGTGTTACAAACTTAAGCTATATATTGATTTAACTCCACTTTATATATATGCACTACTTATTTTACGAATATATATATATATATATATATATATATGCACTACTTATATATAAATCTAAAATATAGCCTTAACTTTAAGGGGGGGGGGGGGGGGTGAAATGCTCGTTTTCACTCAATATCCTGTTAATCTTGAGTACATATAGAGTAGTACTGCATCCTTCATAAATCCAAAAAGTCTTTAGTTTTATTATATTCATAAGAGAAAGATAGTCTGTACCGATTTTTCCCGGAAAAACACGACCGGCTGGAGGCGTGACGTGTGGGCGGAGCTAAAGAATCACGAGCGCCAGTAAGCTTTCGCGTTGAGAGCATGTGGAAGCTGTGACATTACCGTGAGGGAAAACCCATCATCCAAAACAAACCATGGCTTACAGTCAGATTCAGCCGTTTATTTATGATCCAGAATCAGATCCAGAGGCTGAAACTGAACGAAAGCAACAGCAGCAATGACTTGCTCCGAGCGGGGCTTGAACCCGGGTCTCTGGCATGGGAGGGGACGCACTAACAAGGAGGCAGAGATATTTGAAGCAGTTTTACTCACCGCCTGCGGTTCCAACACACGATCGTGACCCTTTTTCCTTGGGATTGCATCATCCTTAAGAAATAAACGATACGCAAATGCGTCGTCAAACTGGGCCTTGTGAACATCTCGGTTACCTATGTTACCATGGTTCCCTGAATAGGGAACGAGATGCTGCGGTGACGTCACCACGTATGGGAACACCTTCGGTGTGACGAATGTCTGAAGCCCTATACCATCCCGCCAATCCTATTGGCCAAATAGCGCTTGGCACCGCCCTACGCATGTGTACGCATCGTATACCCGGGTGCCGCACGCCATTTCGCTCAGATTTCATGACTGAAGAAGAAGAATGCTATCAAGGTATTGCACGGACAGGACCGCAGCATCTCGTTCCCTATTCAGGGAACCATGGTTACATACGTAACCGAAATGTTCCCTTTCATAGGTCACTTCGATGCTGCGGTGACGTCACCACGTATGGGAACGTAGGCTAAAGATATTGCCTCCACCAGCCAATGGGACATGCGCTGTTTGTAACCGCATGGCCTTACTCTTAAGTCCAAACAGACAAACAGCTGGTCAGACTCACACCATGGGGCTGTAAGATACACATAAGTCTTTAAAGCCCTAAGGGGCAAAGACCTAGATCTTCTGACCCTGCCTCAGCAGGGGATAAAGCTTCCAGGACCATTTGCTGAGAGCGAAAGGGATTAGATGCGACCTAGGAACATAATTAGGCCTCGGTCGCAACAACACCTACATAGATCCCGGTGCAAATTCCATGCACGAGGGTGAGACAGAAAGAGCCTGTAAATCCCCAACTCTCTTGAGGGAGGATAAAGCCATAAGAAGTGTCTTCAGAGTCAGGATTTTAACTGGTACAGTTTCCAAGGGCTCAACAGATGCCCTAATAACCCTGCAACACAATGGATAAATCCCATGAAGGACTCGCACGGGGCAGAAAGGCCTCAGCAGTCACGCACCCTGTATGAAATGAGAAACCAGTGGATAACGGTCCACTGAGGTACCGTCTATATATTTGTGGTAAGCTGAATAGCTGCCACGTAAACCTTAGAGTGACTGGCGTCACTCTATTCGAAAAACGATCCTGAAGGAACTCCAGCACTGAAACCACTGGGCAGTAAACTGGATCCACATTACGATTTTCACACCAGGTCGTAAACAGTCTTCACTTGAAAGCATATAAGCGTCTCGTAGAAGCTGCTCTAGAATTCAGAATAGTCTCGGTAGTTTCAACAGAAAGACCGGGACATACCAACTCACTCTGCTCAGAGGCCACGCCCACAGTTTCCAAAGATCTGGCCTCGGGTGCCAAATCAGTCCCTGTGCTTGTGATAATAAATCCTGTCTGAGGGGAAACTTCATGGAGAGCCTGCTAACAGACTGATCAGGTCCGCAAACCACGGCTGTGTGTGCCATCGCGGAGCCACCAGTAGTAGCTGTTCCACTCCATCCAGCCTTATTAGGATAATACCGCTGGGATCAAATGAATCAGGGAAAAACATACAGACTGGTCCTGGGCCAACTGTGAGCTAACGCAGCAAAGCCCAGGGGCGATGGGGAGAAGCATAGTGGGCAATGCGTAGGCCATAAGAGATCGTTTGGGGTGTAATCTCCATTCCCCGAGTTCCAGAGCCTGTCTGGATAGCATATCCGCTCCGAAGTTCAAACGTCCGGGGACATGAACAGCTCAGATCGACAGAAATTTGTTCTGAGACCAAAGAAGAACATGTCTCGCCAGCCTGCACAGGGGGCGAGAGTGTAATCGTTCCTGATGATTCAGGTATGACACAACCGCTGTGTTGTCTGATCTAAGCAGCACAAGACGGTCGATCAGCAGATTCGCCGGAGAGCCAGAAAAACTGCCAGTAATTCCAACCTGTTTATATACCAACTGTGTTGTGCTGCTGTTCACACTCCGTGGGCTGGTCGCCCTTGACAAACAGCTCCCCATCCGGTCAAAGACACATCCGTCATAACGGTCTCTGGGAAAGCACAAATCCCCAGCCGAACCCCGGTAGGAGAAATTCGGTTGTCATCCAAAGTTTTAACGACATCACACAACTCCGTGTCACCGAAATCGTCCGATGCGGAAGACAACGGGGAGAAATATTTCATCTTTTCGCCCATTTTTCCACTGAAAAGGGCGCATGTGAAGTAACCCCAGACAAATTACGGGGAATGCCGCTGCCATTAGACCTAAAAGTCTGAGGCACAATCTCGCTGTCACTGTGCGACCCACTTTGAAGCGCCACATGCATGACGCAATCGACTGAGCGCGCGGGAGAGAAAGCTTGGCTGTCATCACGCGAGAGTCCAATTCTATTCCCAGAAAGATTATCCGTTGAGAGGAGATAAAACAGTTCTCTGAAAATTCGTGTGTAAGCCCAGGCTCTTAAGTGATTCAGCACAAGAACCCGATGAGAATGTGCTTGAGTCTGCGATTGCGCTAAAACCTGCCAATCGTCTAAGTGGTTCAAACACGGACGCCCTGGAGCCACAACGGGGCCAGAGCTGCATCCATGCATTTTGAGAAGTACGCGGTCACAATCCGCCGTCTTTTTTTTTTTTTTTTTTTTTTTTTACAAAATAACGTCTTTAAAACCCTGCCTCCATCTGAGAGGGGTGTACGTCTTCTATAGCCCATTTGCTCAGCAGAGTTGACATCTCCTGTCGCAACTCCGCTATTTCCATCGGTTTACCACCGTGGAAAAAATTCAGCGGAAAGAGGCGGACCTCTTAAAAAACTGAATAGTGTATCCGTGACAAATTGTGCGTAACACCCATTGAGAAATGCCGGGCAAGCGTTCCACACGGCCCGAAACCATACTAGTGGTCTCAAAATTTCCACTTTCTGCAACGCTGTAATACACATTAAATTACCGTGCATGGAAAAACCTGCGGCATTCGTGCACAGGGGAAGTGTATGCATAAGAGCCATTGTGTCCTGTCGCTATACGGGAGCGTGCGCTCTTCCGGCAGAAGTGCCTTAGGACCCATATAAGGAAATTCCGCTCCATCTAACGTCACACAGAGCCATACTCGAAAAAAAACTTTCCAAAACTTGTGACAAACCGGAAGGAGTATTTTGGGAACAAAAATATTCCTTCAAACGTACAACTTAATTTTTTAAACTTTGTCCATGTTTAGCATGGGAATCCAACTCTTTAACAGTGTAAAAAACTCAGTATGCATGAAGTAGCATTTCACTCCCCCTTTAATATTAGTCCAAAATAAATAAATTAAAAATGTCTGATGTATTGCTAGTTTCTATTAAATGCCCAACTCGTGCATGGATTTAAAGGATTTCTTTGTAACCAATTCGTTAACATTGAATTTTTAAACATCTAAACAACTCAGGATCGGAAAAAGTGCTAGGCTAGTGTCGGATCGATGATCAGAGGAGGTCTTTGCAAATTTGTCTTGGCTGACAGGAAGTCGATGGTTGTGCCTAACTAGTGGATTTACACAGAGGAGACTGACATGACACATGGTGGCCCGTGCCTGACCCTGCTGCCAGTAGCTGGGTGTGTGTGCTGCAGGCACCGCACTGTCAACAGCTACATTAGTAATGGGCTGCATGTGAGGGGTTTTGGTGGGACTGTTTAATTAGTCGTGAATTTTTGCTGTGGTAACTCCAGTGCCAAGCACGGGAGGTCTCGGCCCGGTCCAGCTAAATGAGGTGGCAGGAGCTTTCATGAAAAAGGACTTGTACATTTGACACTTGGTTGACAATTCTGCATACCTGCTGGTCACCTTGGGGTCTCATGGGCCTAAATCAGGAATATTTTTGTGCATATGTTTATAGCATGTGTCAGTTTAATGAGTCTCACCATGATGGTGTTTAGTGCTTGTGCCAATAGCATATATATATATATATATATATATATACGTTTTTACACCAAATTATTAATTACATGCAGCTGTAGTTTTGATTAATATACATTAGTGTGTGTTATAATATATTTGTAAAGCTTTATTCATTAAAATGATACATTAATTACATTGTGTTTTATATTCTAAAAATAATCTTAAATAATTTCAATGTAGTTAGCTGCTTTTTGTTTTTGTTGTGTTGACTTCAGTTTCACTATTTTCCACTACTTTAAATTATGAGTAGATTGTAGCTTGGCAAGCTACAGCCTTCCCAGACAGTGGGTTTCTGTCATCAGCTATTACAATAATTATGTATGCATGACTTTTACTTAGCTGGCAAAATGCTGGAAATGTAATCTCTGCTTATGTACATTGTGGTATAATTACAACAGTTTATCTGCCAAATTCTTTTTAGAAACATTTCTTGCTATGGCATGTAATGGATGGCACCAATCACAAATTCTGATTTGAGATGTTTAGAATGACACACAATCCTTAAAATTCAGTCATAGAGTACAATTTTCATTTCTTTAATGGAAAAAAGCCTGGAATCTGGAGGGCTAGACTCACTCATGTGATTTTTTTTTAAACGCTTGAAAGTCCCTAAATTTGTTTTATCCACCATCTCCCTCAACCCATCCACGACTCTCATTTTCATTTCAATAAAGAACTCTTGTCTACGGCTGAAGTCTTTCAAAAGGCTCCTAGAGAGTAGTAGTCAAGGTTCATTTTGAGTCATAGTCAGGGCTAGAGGATGAACTGAATAAAATGAAGTGAATATTGGGGACATGCCCTTTGTAAGTGCACATTAACAAGGTTCTCCACTGAGACAGATGTGAAAGAGCAGTCTTTGTATCAGAGCTGGAATGCTACTCTTCAGTACATACCTTATCCTACACCTCATTAGACATCAGCTTGAGCAATTTATTATGAGGCAATATATATATATATATATATATATATATATATATATATATATATATATATATATATATATGTATTATACCATTCATATCAGATTTTATTGGTGATTAAAAGTATGTTAAAATGGGTGTCTGGCTAGATTTAATTATTTTTACGTTTAATTAGATAGTTGTATGTCACGCTGGTTTTTGTTTCTTTTTTAGGTTTTCTTATATTTTATTTTGTACTTTCTTGTCTTGGTTCTTACCCTCTCATATGTTTCCCTGACCTAGTCAAGTGTTTTCCTGTTCCTTCATGTTTCTCATTCTTATTGGTTCCTTTGTTCTATATGTCATGTTATCTAGTTCATGTGTCTTGATTTTTATGACTGAAAATAGCTGCCAGAATTAGTTTCCAAGATGGCCATGACTTTAAATATTGTAATTGCTATTTTATTTCAAACAGTCGACAATCTCACAGTGGCACGCTATTTCTCATTTTAAATTGTATGAATTTTTTGTCCTCATAAATATACAGTTTTTTCCCAGATAGCTTTGGAAGAAATTGTGCATAAATTGATATGCACTGTAAATTCAGTGTAGCAAAATGTTTTTCATCCGCTGTGAAGTGGATACGGATAGATGACGGATGAAATCTATTTTAATATGTCCATGCATGAAGTACTTGTAGGTGACTATAAAATTTTGCTATGGGTGAGATTCATTTCCACACAGCTTCCAGTAGTTCCTCAAGTGTATTATGAAAAAAAAAAAAAAAAAAACATTTCTTTATTGTTATTCGTGCATTTGAAAAAATAAAACTAAAAATGTCTTTGAAGCCACAGTTTTTTTTCATTATTATTGTCTGTATAAGCCTGGAATCCTGTTTCTGGCATTGCACACATTTCTGAGGCTCAGTGTTTGGAATCTGGTCCTCTAACACTTGCCATATCTCAAGGGCAGAATCTGAAACAGCTTGTGCCCAGCAGATAATGTGGAGAATAATGGGCCACCAGCTTTTCATTAAGAGCACTAGTGGAATCTGAGGAGTTTGGATCAGCTTTAAAATACTCTGCTGTGTACAGTGAGGAGTTTTTAACTTTAGAGTTATTTAGACTGGTTTCAACCCTTTTTTTAGGGTCAGAGCTCTGATATTGAAGCATTTAGCAGCTCTGGCTTTGAATTGGAGGTCTCTTCTTCTCAATGGGTATTATGTCACTATAAAGCACCGACTAAACACAGAATTCTCTTTATGTGTTTCTACAGAGATACTGTTTGCTGCTTTTCTCACAGAAAATGGCTGCTTGGACTCTGTCTGACAGCACTGTATCACTGCAAGGATGTAGATATTGTAAGAAATACACATTCCCCACCCCTGCTGCAGTTAGACCACTGCTGTCAAAAAGTACCATAAAATCAGTTCATATGCATTGGATTCTGTATTGTAAAAAGTCATAAAATAACTTTAAATAGATCAAAATGTAAGTGTTTTCTTTCAGAAAATATTCCCCTTATCTTCGTCTGTTCAAATCACCAGATTAGAATGGTTTCATTTACTTTAGCCTATTTCTGCTTTTTATCCAAGGAATGGGCTTTCAGTAATACACATCCATCGCTTTATCACTCTTGCCAGATCAGCTCTTTTGAACAGGGCTTTGCTGTGCTATCTCTATACATGCTTTCAGTCTCTATGTTTACAAGTCTCAGTCTTGTGTCACTTTTGCAGCATTGGTTTTACTTTCTAGCCATAGCCTCCAGCATCGTTTGGAAAAATGGATCACAATCATTCTCACCTCAGCAGCCCAGTGTTGCCAGGGTATAAATAAATGTCTATAGAATCAGACAGTGAGCCTGTAGCAGCTGTCTGGAGGGAGAGAAGTGCAAGGACATAAAAGGACCATGCTTTGGGCTATTTGTATGCTCATTTAACCTGCCTATAAGAAGCCAGTTTCATGCAAAAAATCTAGCCAGATGATATTATGCCTTTTTATTATTGTCTTGTTATCTATGTATGTAATGACTTTGGTTCTTTTATTTGGCTTATTCACTCAGTTCTCCCACAAAAGAGCACACAAATTGTATTCATATTGAGTTAATATATGCAGCGTATTTATTGTGAATACACGAGGAAACACTAAAAAGACATAAAATGCTGCACATCAGGTCCCAAAAATTTCACCTCGAAAGTTATTTTACATTTTTCAATTAAAATGGCTAACTTCACTCATGTCACAATTACAATTTACACCTCAATGATGAACATAATAAAAATGATCTCAAAGCATGATTCATCTCTTTTCTCTATTAGATATAAATAGCTTTGATTCAGAGATCATTTTTCTGGTTTGGATTAGAAATCCATTAGATCTTTGAATCACTGGCCTGTTCCTGCACGTCACACAGCTCAATGTGACTTATTTGGTTTGACTTCTGAACGGAGGTTCATTGCGTGTGTTATCACAGGGGACATGCTCAAAGGCACCTGTCCAAACTATCCCCTCGCATTACTCTCACCATTGATTGCATTGATCCCCAGGACTGTTAAAATAGGTAGAGTATTGCATCATTTATCAAACACAGTCTAACTCAACCTGATTAACCTCTGAAAGTGTATGTTAGGATGAATTATACTCCCATGCCACCGCACAGCTATCCACAGCCACCATCAATGAACAGCCTTCTAGATGCTGCAGAAGTCACACATCTGTCCAGCTTTCTCATGCATGTCAGCCATTTACAAGAGGCAGCTGTATGCAGAATTATAGCCAGGGCCTAAAAGTTTAGAATATCTTGCCTTGCTTTAATTCCCTCATGATATAATATCTTGTGACATAGTGTGCAAAATAGATTTTCTGGTTTCAATATTTCACTGTTTACGTTAGTAAACCCTGGGTTAGCATTCTTATTTGCATATTTATAAGGTAAATACCTGTACCTACATGTAGTCTATTTTAATAATTGCTTGACCCTGTAAACATGTTGCTACGTTTAAGAATTTTTAGGGGTATTATAGAAAACGATTGGATTGTGAATTTATTAATTGTAGTGTACTTCAAATCTTAAACATTTCTTATTATTATTATTATTATTATTATTTAAAGGTGTACCTTAAAAGTATTTTTTTAATTAAGTTTAAGAAGCATACACTTATTTTTATGTGTTGACTAACATTCTAAAGCACATGCAACATGATTTTAACTGTGGTTTGGTATTTGATTACATTTAACATTAGTAGATTTAATGTTTATTATTAATAATATATAGTGTACTTAATGTCATATCACCATTAAAAATGTGTACAGTTTTTAGTTTCATTTAAAAACATCATACAAGTATCAATAGAAATTACACTGAAGTATTTTTAGCTTCCATAATCACTTGTCAGTACATACTTTAACCATATTTTAAAGACAACAGAATTATGAAATTATATAAAAAAAATAGATGAATATGAAAAGCTGTTTTGATTAGTTAGAGCCAGGTAATGGGTTTCATTTTGTACTTCAAGGATTGAGCCGTGATAATGCTGTCATTGTTCTTTTTTTTACCCGACAGTTAAGCATGCAATTTTGCTGTGTTTTAAGGCCAGGAATATTTAATGAGGAAAGTAAAGACACATTTAATGTTTGTTGTCTGCTGTTAAACAACTTGTAAGGTACCACATGTTTGGCACCATGACCCAGTTTTAAAAGCAATACTAACCGCTCATTTTAAAACCCCTTTTATTGTGCTCTATTTTTATGACCTTTGCTTTGAATTTAAAATGACAATAAGCCTGGGTGAAAGTCTTGTGACCTGGTTTTGCATTTTTATTTATACCTTTACATCACTGGACATCATACATCATCTTGTGGCCATTTTACATCTGTCTGTGCGTGAACTGTGATTTCTCTTCACAGTAGATTTCATTAAGCTCAAGCCATTAAAACTGAATGTTGACTCAGAAGACCTGAGCCCTTCAGTTAATTACCTTCCTATTAGATCATTTCTGACTAGTGCTATAATGATTTTTTTAACCAGATTTTTAATAAACAAATGAAGTCTGGATTTAAGGTATGCTCTTCTCAGCATGACCCATTGCAGCAGCATTACTCATCCTGTGCTATAATTACACTTGCTGAGCTTTAGTGAGCTTTGATTTGATAACCCTTACTTCAACATCAGGACTTCTCCACAGACCTATGGGTTTTTATTTTAGTATTATTTCCAGATGCTCATTATCAGAGAATCCATTATTTTAACCACATACTGGTCAGTACAGTTAACAAATCTGCTTTAGATACATTTTTAACCGTGAAATTCCAAAATGATTACATTTTAATATTCATGAATTATGAAAGCCTTATGAAAGGGAATTTATAGAACAGATAAAACATGGACGGACAAATTATTTAGAGAGAGAGAGAGATGATGGAACAAAAAAAGTTACAGCACATACTGTAAATTAATAACAGCCTTTTTCTTGTCACTTAGAATTTGTAGATTGCAGACTTTTGCCATTATTTTGAAAGGCTCATTCAGTTAACTTGGGGCAAAATAACTTCAAAGTAATTTCAAGTGAGAATATAAAAGGGACGCTCAAATGGTAATGTCTTGTGCAGAAGAGCCAATTGTGATGAGACTAATATCGGGCAAGTGTATCATAACACAGACTCATTTCATTTACACAGCTATTGTCTCTGCAAGTATTCAAATGGATTCATTGTATACAAGATATATATATATATATATATATATATATATATATATATATATATATATATATATATATATATATATATATATATATATATATATATATTCTATGGCATTTTTCTGCCTCAGCAAATGATGGAATGTTTTGAGGTTATAAACCTCAGAAAAGTGGTTGTCTCACTCACTTCCACACTTTTTTTTTTTGTGTATAGAAATGGAAGTATGGTTACTTTATTGTCAGTCTAACAGGTAGTCATGATTTATGTCCATTCTGGATACCTGCTGTAAAAAAAAAAAAAAAAAAAGTACAGCTTCCTGTCCACTGGCAGACCCACGAGCAGTCGAGCACCATTAATCCAAAGCCGTTAAGATGGAAGCCACTGTCTGATAACGGATAACGGATTTCCTCACTGGACTATAAACACCATGTGCCATGTGAATCAACTGAAAAGGTTGTGATGCTGATAGTTTATCAGTTTAAAGCCTCAAGATGCGCTTTGGAGGTCCAGTCTTATGTTCTTTGCCTTCAGTCTTTACCGAAGATATATATATATAACACACAATGATTCAGAAATCATTCTAATATTCAGAATTGGTGCTCAAGAAACATTTCTTATTATCAATATTGAAAGTTGAGCTGCTTTGCAGAAAACATGATACTTTTTCAGGATTCTTTGATATTTAGAAAGTTCAAAAACAGCATTTATTTTATATATATATATATATATATATATATATATATACTGTATATATTACTGTCACTTTTGATCAATTTAATCTGTCTGTGCTGAATAAAAGTATTAATTTCTTTCAAAAAACAAATAGACCCTAAACGATTGGGGGTCAAATTTTGAATGATAGTGTATGTACATATATGGCCAGCAAAGTATTGTAATCTTTAGGAGGGAAAATTGGCTAATTAGCTTTGTGTTAGCATTAGCTCATACTTAATGAGCTGCTTTGTGTAGTTAAGGATTTCAACCTAATTAACTGAGGAATTAAAACCCTTTTACATAACAGAGTTCCAAATAAGAGCTCACAATTAATTATAAATTAATAATAATTAAATTATAAATTAAATTATAAATGTATGCATTTAGCAGACACTTTTATCCAAAGCGACTTACAGTGCATTCAGGCTATCGATCCTTACCTATCATGTGTTCCCGGGGATTTGAACCCCCAACCTTGCACTTGACATCATAGTGCTCTACCAATTGAGCTACAGGATCACTTACTTAGATAAACTTACAGACAAACACAAGTAAAATGCTTGCACATAAACTATTGATTACACACACATAGCAACCTCATTAATAATCAAAAAAATACACAATTGTTTAATAGTGTAGCTTGATAACTTTCTAAAACTAGCCCTGAGTGATTAATTTTTGGCCCACTTATGTTCCACACGTAGATGCAGAATAAGAATATTGAGTTCAATGGTGGCACTACATCTAGCACTTTATTTAAAGGCTCTAAATCTACAGATGGTAATTAATGTCCATATAAAATCTGCCTTTAAACACACACAACTCTGTCTTAAAATTTTTGCCACGAGACACATTTATCCATGTAGATGCCTCAGTTTCTATCTTGCAGTCCTCATGACTGACTGAATGACTGAATGAAAACGTGCCTCTGTCTACATTTTAGCAAAACTCCAAAAATGTACTTACATACAATCACTGCAGTTTCCAGCTGAAGTGAACAATAGAGACAGTACACACACATACTTTTATCCCTTTTCACACAAATTGCGATTACAGTGATGTATTATGTGCTATATCAATGTTTCAGGAGTTTTTTTTTTTTTTTTTTTTAATTGTTGGAGAGCAACAGTATCAGTCCTTTGCATTTGTTATATGGAAAATAGCACTTAAAATATTCTATTAAAAAGTATTTTGTGTCATATAAGTTTGGTTCAATGAGTTGTGCCGGAGCGGCTGCTGTAGATTATCAGCTGGAGTTCAGAAGACTCATCATCTTTTAAACATTTATCCACCAGATGGGAAAGAGGTGGATCATATGTTCCTTTTTGTTTTGTCTCTCAACGTTTCTGAATTCCTTAGCAAGTTCTTCTCTCTGGGCTTTAGACCCTGTCACTTTATAGTCCACTTTATACTTCATAGCCAACAGGATGTTAGTGACAACAGATTTTTTTATCAGCTTAAACTCTTGTGCTTATTAACACTGAAAAAATGAGCGTAGATTTGTGGTCAGTTTATTTTCATTGGAAATGAAATATTTGTGTGTTCAGTCACATTCATTAGCATCTCTTTACTGTCTGAATCTAAATATTCAGCCCATTTAGATAACAAATGAGATTTATTTTTATTTTCCTCCATTTAGCCACACACATTTGCTGCAAGCATTTGCAAACAAAGTGTACATTTATTTTGAATGAACATGTCATCTGAAAATCTCATTTCAGTCACAGCAATCACATTTACAAATATACTATATATTTTCAAAGTGTAAATAGCCTACATGTGCACATATTTACTATTGGCACTTGAAATGGGACTTTATGACATGCATATCTTAGACTGTAATACTTATGTATTACTTTATTTGCATTCTTCCTTTCATACCTCTGTCCATTTAACAAATTTTGATGCTGACAATCATTAGGGGACCATTATACATTATTTGCAAAGGAGCAGTGAACAGGGAGACAAATCCGCCCTCAAGAGCTCTTTAGCATATATTGCATATTTTGCTTTTTCTAAACTAACATTTAGAAACGTGATTGCTTTAAAAACAGTGGACCTATAAGTGAGCAGAGATGCTCTTTTACTCTACCCTGCATAAATGAAGGTAATTTGTACATGTGGCCTGGCTGTAATCAAGGCCACAGTTCTGCAGAATGATTCCAGAAGCCATGACTGCATAATATCCATTATATTAATATTGAAACTTAATCACTCTTTTTTATACTGGTTTGTGTTTATATAAATAGCACACCATAAGTGGAAGCCTACCAGACAAGCCCAGATGAAACCTTGTGTCACACTGAGCTTAATAAATAATCTACATTAATTCCATTAGTTCCAATTTTCTTTCTTTTTTTTTTTTTTCTTTTTTTTTGCTGTAAATAATGACACATTGTAATTCTAATTAGAGTGAGTGGAATAGAAATGTCAAAAGTCAGATTCTTATTAATGCTGTATTAAACTGAGGTTACTTTGTGGTTGTATAAAACTGAGGTTTATCAAATTGATAAAAATCTATAATAAAAAATGTAGTTTATTTCATAATTTAAATAAGTTTGTTTTACATATTTTTTCAACTGGTTAAACTGAGGTGGGGTCAAACACTCTTTGCTCTCATATGTGTTATACTGTTGCCACCATGTGGCATACATTTAAAAAAGATGTAAAATTTAATATGGTCCTGTTCTGTGCTAATTTAGAGAGATATTTCAGTCCAAGCTTTCTTGAGGGCTGTGTGATTTATTCATTATGATTTATTATTGCACGTCTCTTTAGAATACTTTTGGTCAAATTGATCAATCAATTTTCTGCAGTCAAATATGTTTATTTGATATCCCAGGATTTCTTGTCTCTTTCTCCTGACACAATAGAAAAATGTCTTAATGTTTTAAACAGATTTATTGGTGTTTATCTATTTTTCCAGAACTATTGTAAAATCTGGACATAGATGTGAAATAAAAGCTTTTCTCCTTTCTTCAAAAATGTGTGCTAAACAAATTCTCCTCTCTGTCCCTGTCTCTCAGGAAATCTTTTTCATTTTTTGGGGGGGATTGGGATTAGGGAGATTTTGACTTGAAATCTCCCTAATCCCAATCCCAAATGTTCTTGCTTCCTGCAGTTCATTTCGCCTCAGAGAAATGGAAAACATCTTGTCCAATCCTGCTGTCGTAAGTCTCAACAAATGTCCTCCAGAAGCAAAAAATCCCACAAGACCTGCAAAGCTTCAGCTGTGTTACAGTCTGGAAAAAATAATTACAGTTTTGGAAAACTCTGCACAAAGACACGCACAATGTCAACTAAACCAAATAAGAAAGATTTGTAAGTCAAGCAGTGAGTATACAAAGAACAAGAACGTAAGGCTGGAAAGAAATATTTCTTATGTCCTGGCTTATAATGAAGCAGGAGATTATATAGAATGTAGAACAGTATCACCTTTTCATGTTGTAAGAACCACCTACAATATTTATTGTTTTAGTGAGTCCAATCATCAATGGCTCACTGAGTCACTCACAGGCTGTGTATTATATGGCAGCACTGCACTGCAGGCTCTTAGGCAATAGAAATAGACTGTCGATCTCTGTTTTATACCTCGTCATCATTAGCGGACTCTATATATGAGACTGTTGTTTCAAACTTGTTATTAATGACATAAATCATACTTGTTTATGGTTTGTTACTTCTCACACATTCGGTTATTTATGCAGGGTGTCGGAATAAGTGCAATGCTGACAAACTCTGGACTACTAACATAAGTACACCATCTGTTTTCCTGAAAATAGACATGACATAATGTATTGTATTGTACTGATTACTGTGGTGTCCTGCCATGTCCAGTATTGTTTTATGACTAGAATCCTTTTCAGATCCAAATGAGTGATGTGGTAATCCAGTAGAGTAAATGAAAATACACTACTAAAACTGTTCCTACAACTTCTCAAAAAGAAATAAACTTTCTAAGTTCTACAAAGTGCTGCTTTTCAACACCTATGTCTGCATTTATATTCTGCATGCAGTTTATAGCTTGAGACCCTGAAGTGTCACGAAAGTATTGTTTTTTTTTTTGAGAATGTGCAGTCATACATGCAACAGCACAACATAGCACAGGCTTACCAATGTTTTCTTCTTCTTCTTCTTCTTCTTCTTTTATCCTTGTACAGAAATGTGTTTGCTTCCTATTTGGTCATTTGTGGAGGTTAAAATCAAGATATGGGTGTTTCTTCACCATTTGGCATTTTTATGTCTCAGGTGTGAATTTTAATTATAACTTACATATTTACATTTTGTTTTATTTGTTTATTTTTTAATACCTTTTATGTAAAATATTTATTGTTTTACCTTTGGCCTTTCAGACTATGCTAAATGAAAAAAATATGATTTAAAAAATGATATTAACAAAGAGTGCATATGTAAACAGAGAGTGTAAAATATAAACAAAGAGTGCAATAAACATTCAAAATGTACAACTGATCTGCAGTTGTGGCATCATTTCTGCCACACCAAACTATTTTAAACTAATAATATCAGTGTACTTTCTTAGGAGACAACAGTAAAGATCGATAATAGGATATTTATATATGTATTTGTTATGTTTTGGGGGGGTGGGGGTAAACTGTAATTTCCACCACCCAACTCAATATGCTATGGAATGCAGAAATGGAGCTCTTGAGGTGAAAATTGTTATTACTTTCAGAAAAACAATGTCACAGTTCCCCTGTCGTGCATTATTCAGTTTTAGCAGATCAATTAACTAAGCCAGTGTGAGTGCGAAGTGTGTTTTAAGAGATTTTTAAGCGATTCAGTCTCAGATTTCATTCTCTCCCTATATCTATAGGAGCAGAGAACTGCAGGTTCCAACTTCTCCAGTCACATAAATCAGCACAGACTTCTACTAAACTATACTAAACTCTCTGGCCGAGAAGATAAAGGGCAAATAGAAGAGGAGTTCCACCACTGTCCTCACAAGCTTTAAATCATCTCTGTCTGTCAGATCTCACTGATGACTCTGCATATTGAGTTTAGCAAGAGTCATTCAGCCGTCATCCATGGCCGACTCATCAAGAACAGACTTACCATTCTTTACCGGATCATTGCGCTCTCTCTTTGCTTTCTTTAATTCTCAATCACTTGCTCTTTCCCTATTAACACAGGTTTTCTTTTAAAAGTCATTGGTTTATGCAAATACAATGATGTAACGTTTTCTGAGGTTTGCAGTCAGAGCAAGACAAAAATAAGCTTGTGCTGAAGGTATTGTGATAGAAGAGGTTAGTTAACTAGAGTGCTGTTGTCATCAGCTTGCCTGTCTGTTCTCATTTTGTCAAGCATTTATCTGCAAAATAGCCCCAGAACCTAGTCACCATACTGACGAAACACCTAAAGAGCCCAGTGAAACAAACAACACAACACAACATCCACTCATTTAATGCTAAACCCTAATTTTGTCATTTGAAGAGCGCAAATTTATATGGATGGTTAACCCCTAAAATAAATACTGTCATCATTTACTCATGCTGCTCCAAACGTGACTTTCTTACTTTTGCAGAGCGAAAGAGGATATTTTGAAAACATTTTCAGCTGCTTTGTTCATATTATGAAAGTCCAAAAGTTGTAAGCTACAAAAATTATATAAAAGTAGTATAATCAATAAAGAAACTAAACCTCACTGGCACTTATGTCCGGATATATGTCATGTGACATACAAGAACCAATGAGATTTGATGGTATTGCTCATGACACAATGTTTTATTTGAATTCTGTATATGTAAAATGATCAAGGATTTGATTTAATCTGAAAGTGAAGAAAAAAAATCAGTGATCTTATCTCTTAGACTTTTTAAAACAATAAAGAGTTGAATGGATTAACCTGGATTGGAGTATGAGGAATATTTTATGTCTCTTTTCAAACTTTAGACTTTTGAACCCGGTTGACTTTCACTTTATGAACAAAAATAGTTAAAACATTTTTTCAAAAAAACCTTCTTTATTCTTTATTCTCAAAATAGTTTCTTTTTTCACTTTTTATTTATTTATTTATTTTTATTCCACAGAATAGAGAACTGTGAGGATGAGTAAATCATGACAGAATAAAGTTAATGAGACAGTAAAATCATATCCAGTCCCTTTAAGGAAGATTAAGAGCTCAGTTTAACAATTATTAGTGCAATTAAATATCAGATCATGGATTAGATTTGTGCAAGCTAGAAAATCATATAATAGTGCCATTTTAGCACCCAAGACAATGCAATGTTTTTGCACAGTTTTGCATAGTTTCATTAATATTTATCACCAGAGGATACACATAATTATAGTGTGAAAAACCTGTGGGTAGATTAGAGCTCCGCTACCACTGAAACATAATGATACAAATTTAATAATAAACGTATTAATTTCATTTTGGCTCTCGGGACTACAACTTTTTCCATGACCTTGTAATTAAAATTACAGCAACACCTGCAGTTTTGCAAAAGTGCAGTTTGCAGCTTATTCCCAAAACCTGCATGCTTGAGTTTTGGTGCAACATCTGGACGAATAAGAGGAAAAAAGTAGAAGATCATTTTAAATAGGCTAAAGAAACTGATGAATGGATTGTCAGTCAGAATGCTGTGCTGCACATTAAGGATTCAGAATGTGTCAAGCTGCTTCTCTTCTCCATTTATCCAGCCTGATGTGAATGCCCTGTAGCAGGCTACTTTTAGACATGCATTTAACTCTTTTTAATTCATAAACACTACTCATTCAATACAGGTAATCAATGCAGCTGACAAGCTTTAGAAAGACTGATTTGATGCTGTATATAGGCTCTTATGCTGTCCATTATATAAAGAATAATTTATCATGCAAAGGAGACATCTTACTCATCTTCACATGTTTTCATCTAAACACATATGTCACTGCTGATTCAAGGTCACGTCTGCCAGTATACAGTACAAAACAAAACAAGACCAAAACATGAATTAGACGGGCTTTAATTGTCACATACATCTCCATAATTTTCACCATGTGAAAAAGAAGTGCAGTTCAGCATTATTTTAAAAAGAGTATTACAAAAATAATATACTTTAAAAGAATACATTTAAGTGTAAACGGAATGTGATGTTTTTTTGACACTTGATGGTAAATTTATCATAGTTTAGATTTACTATACACTGTTTTGACCTTTTACTGTTTTTTTACAGTAAAATACTGGCAACACTGTTGCCAGCTAGTTGCTGTAATGAATCTTTAACAGTAACTAACTGGCAACAGTGTAATACCTGTAATAATTCAACAAAAATTAAATTACCAGTTTATGTCTTTATAATGAAAGTCTTAAGAAATACTGCTTTTGCTTACGTTTTTCTATTCATATACGGTAAGGCTCTGCAAAAATGTATGGACATGTGGATTCACATTTTGAACCTTTCTTTTAACTGTAGACCCAGATTTGCCGCTGAAAAAGAAAAAGAATAATACACAGAAATATATATATATATATATATATATATATATATATATATATACCTGTATTATGAGAACCAAGTACAACAACAAATACATATTGGCAAAAAATATATTCCTTAAATAAAAGCAATATAGCAATATTCCCTTTAAAGGGGTTTATTTTAATAGTTTTATTTAATTATTTAAATAAAAAATAGTGCATTAAAGGGAGTGAGCAAACTTTTCTACCATCTCATATGAATTTGCAAGTGGAAGCACAGCTCTGAAAAGTTACAAGCCACAAATGCACACCCTAGGACCTGACAGTGGAGGTTCGCCTGTGGATGCCTATGTATGACTTTATCTTGTTTTTGTGACTGCCTGTGATTTCTGTGCATTTGAGACCTAAACTAGGAGAATTTCTTAAATGTACAAGTGAACTTCTACATTCCACAGGCATATTGAAAATTTGCTCTATGTTGGTGGCTTTTTATATGGGCATAAAAAGCACTAAGCTGGTGGAAAGGCACATTGCACAGTTTGCATCTGTACATTGTGGCAAATGTTGACTAACCAATTAAATGAATAAATAAAACATTACTAAATAAATAAACAATCTGAGTTGGTAAATTTTTGATCAATTAAATATTTTGCAACACCAAGGGATGTCACTCTAAGTTTCGAGGAGAGGCTCAAAACTCAACTAACCACATAGCATTCTGGAAACAAAGGAAGTCCAAGAACAAATAATTACGATTTAACTTCACATAAAGTATTCTAGAAACCACACTTATATTTGGACAGTTTACTTACTCCTTGTGTAAGGTTCAATTTTAAGGCTTAAAACGTGAAAATGTTGCAACTGGTTGACTTACAATGCACGCTGAAAAGTAAACAAATGACTTGACCTCCAGGCTGCCTTAAAGAGGCAACACCTTCACTTTTAGGATAAGGCAGTCAGTGCGTGTGTGTGTGTTAATGCATATTGCATAAATCCTTGGTTTCTCCATGAATATGTGTACACTTCACAATATAATTTGACATAATGCACTCGAGTAGTGTTGGAGGATAGTAATTTACTGATTAATGTTACAGTTGGTACCTGTAATGGGTACATAGAGTAATTTACTGTAATTTATTATTTGAGCTGCATAAATTCTTAAAGATGCACCTCATATTACAGTAAGATATTGTTCCCAGAAGATACAGCAAAACACTGGCTATTTTACAGTTATTTACCCTAGAAAATACAGCAAGGGTTAACAGGGTATATTAGATGCAATTAGCTAAACTTTAAAACACTGTTTTGACCCACTTACTGTAAGTAGGACCTTATATGTAGTTTCATAATTTTTTTCTGTTGTCTTTGAAAAATGGTTGAAGTGCACTGAAAAGCATTTAATGTAAACTAATATAAACAATATAGCACACACACAAACATATACATACTTTACATGTAATATTGAAAAACACATTTCAGTTAAATTAAAATCTATTTTAAAGTACTTCAAATGTTCTTTAGTAGGAAATTAGTCAGAATATCAAGTGTCTTTTAAAGCAGGTCAAAAGATTATTAAATAATGATTTATTTATAGTCATAAAAAGTAGTCTATCAAGAGGCCTTTTATTTAATTTCGTATTATATAACCTATACAGATTTGATAAATATATATATATATATATACTTTGAAAATGTGAAGTACACAACAAGTGCATTTTCAATACAATTAGGTACACTTGTTTTTCATATGCGTGAACATTGCTGTGATGTGAAATGAAAGAACAATTCTTTCTTTTTATTTACATCACATATATAATGTACATCTCAACAAAGCATATTGCTCATATTTTCTAGTTTATAAAAGAAGGTTTATCTTTTAACAGTGAAGCTGAGCATTATGTGCTTCTTGTAGTGGAAACTGTCACTAAAACACAAAGAGAGCCAAACTAATATTGCCATGCCAAAGACTGCCGCACATTTATTCTGTAAACTGTTGTGCATCACTCTTAATGTCTGTTTAATGAAAAGCTTTGTCTGGCTTTTTGTTTATTAAAGATTTGTTTTCTCAAAAATGCTCATATGGAGCTAAATTGTTACAGACTTTCCTTTCATCATTGTTTAACAAGCTATTGATAATCCTCAGTCTGGAACATTCCTGAACTCTGTTGTCTGCTAGAAAATGAAGTAACGCAAAGCAGAACATGCAAAAGCCAAACAATTTTATGCCTGACGAAAAAAAATAAATGAATAAATAAATAAATAAAAATCGGAACATTTCCAAAATATCAGAAAGAGCCAGCTGGCTAGCTGACATCCACAGACTGCTTCCATCTGTCAACATGTAAGCTCTTATTATGCTAATATGCTTGAGCTCTTTAAGTTAAACATTACTGTTTATGCCAAGTTATTTTATTCTGCTCAAATCCTTAGTCAGCGCAGGGGTCAGCATTTTTAAATAAGCTGTCCACATTTCTTTTACTGTAGTAAAAGGAAACAGACGAAAGGCCCATCAACAAGAGGCCATCAAGGTTTAATGAATACCATTGATTCTTCTTCCCAAGTTAAAGAGTCTGTACTGACGGGAATATAACCACAGCAGACTGACTCTGCTGATTTACATTTGCTGAAATGTACAATGCACAGCTATTCATTTAAAAATGCAGGGCCAAATAAATACTGAAAAATAACTCCTTAGTTTCAGATTTTTTATTTTATTGTATTTTTTTATTTTGCACTGCCTGCACTTAGTTGATTTTTGTAAATAAGTAATAATGCTAGGGAGACACTGATCTTAAAATTCTGGCCATTATTGATAAGCCGATAATTAGTGATAACTAATTAATAGAGAGATCTATGCTATTTTGCCTAAAGAAATGAAAGCACTAAAACTAAAATCAGTTATTAGTGATTTTAAATGTTGACTTGAAGTAGTTAATCCAAAAAAAGAAGATTTGCTGAAAATGCACTCATTCTTGGTCCATGTGAGATTCTTTGGAACAGCAAATGCTGTGATGCAATTTTGAAAAAGAAAAAGATTAGAAGAGACAATTTTAAGTTTAAAAGTAAAAAAAGAAAAATTATTTCCACCTAATAATAACTCTGGCATTAGAAACTGAAATGTCTTAAATTGTCCCAACCTGATGGCTTTTTCTTCTCTGTTCAACCGAATAATTAAGAACAGCTGTTATAGTAAAAACTATAGAAAACGCTCTACATTTTCCTCTTTCTCACCAGCCTCTGTCTCCTGGCTTGCTTAACAGCTCTTTCTGTCACTTGTGCGTCTACATTTGCCTCTTTTTCTTCCTCTATCTCCATCTCCTCATCTGATCTATTACTTTCCAGTCTATGCCCATCAAGGATCAAGGCACAATCTACTATTTCATTATCAATCTATTATTTTAACCATCACTACTATTCTTGCACCTAATCAATAAGTCCACCTTAAATATTGATACAAAACAATAAACAACTGAGTCATGCTATGAAAGCACTGTATAACTTATATAGGCTTATGTTTTATTTATTTTTCCTTTTTATTCAAAACAATTCCAAACATGCTTAATATATCAGGAAATATCTCGATTCTCAAACGTGTAAGTAAACGCGTTCTGCACCTTTATAGATTGTTATTTGATCAATAAATGGAAAGGTATTGTAATCTATTAACTACACATAAAGCCCCGACTTAAGTGAAAGTGAAAGTGAAGTGACATTCAGCCAAGTATGGTGACCCATACTCAGATTTTGTGCTCTGCATTTAACCCATCCGAAATGCACACACACAGAGCAGTGAACACACACACACACTGTGAGCACACACCCGGAGCAGTGGGAAGCCATTTATGCTGCAGCGCCCGGGGGTTCGATGCCTTGCTCAAGGGCACCTAAGTCGTGGTATTGCAGGTGGAGAGAGAACTGTACATGCACTACCCCCACCCACAATTCCGTCCGGCCCGAGACTAGAACTCACAACCCTTCGATTGGGAGTCCAACCCTCTAACCATTAGGCCACGACTTCCCATATCATGCCATAAAATTTTACAGAGAGTAAAGAACATTTACATTCAGTCTAGCCAGAGTTCAGGCACTCTCAAAAACTCCCATTAAAATCACTGAAGCACTTTACATTACATTATCCACATCAGGATTTTTTTTTCTCTCTCTCCCTGAAGAAAGAATTTGCTAAATAATTCAGTCAGCGAGCAAGTGGACAAAAACACCGCGTTTCATGATGACTCTTCTGCACGTCTCCGATTGGCCATTGCATTCGCGCAACAGAACCGTTGATTGGTTATGATGAAGCGTTGTACGAACGAACATCTCTGGCTCAGCGGCCAGCCAGCGAACACAGATTTGAATTTAGCAGCTGATGCTGTGCACTGAACGATCTAATCACAACAGTGTGATTATATCCAATATATAAAAAATATTATTATGCTGTTCTTTTTTTTTTTGTCGTTTGGAAGCTGCATTTAAAATCAACTTGAAATCTTTGAATGGGCATGACGCCTCTACCCTCGATGCCTGTGAAACGTTTCTCCCTCAAACAGCACGCTAACGTTACTCTACACTACAGGCTACACACCGCAATATAAACAACATATCTGCATGTTCTCACATCACGTCGTTCTTGTAAAATAATAATAAGTAAATAAAAATAAAAATTACTTCGCTGAGAATGAAACACCACTTACCAGCTTCTGCAGTGTTGAAAATATCCTCTGACAATTAAAAATGCGCGTGCGGCGTGACGAATCGTCCCAGTCAGGTGAGGAGGTAGTCGTCGTCAGGTCAAAGGTCATCATGTTGGACAGCTTATTGATGGCTAAATTATTATTCAAAATTTTACTAATATTTAGATTGGGCATGAGTAGGCATTCACAAAAGGAAACGTTATGACAAAAAAAATTTGAGGAAATTTTGCTTTGACAAAAGGGCACTTTGGGCACCAAAGGGCAAAGGGGCAGGTGCTCAAGCACCCAAAGCCCCCTCCCTCTGCACGTGCCTGGATATCATACATCCCTAAAAAATTGTTCACACCTGCTCCTGTTTTAGGGCTGTGAGATTATGTAGTTTGGTTCTTCCTCATATACACTATATGTGTGTGCTGACTGCATTAGGTCCGGCTGTGATGGATGAGGTGGATTTAGCTCCCAGCATTGTGTGGACTGGGCTTGGCTCGAATGAGCGAAAACTCGTGGGATCAGAAGAGTGGAGTATTCTGCCAGGAGAAGCTAGTCTTGATGGGAATCTTAGCTGCCACAGAAAGCAGGACCCCATCACCTTGACGAAGCAAAATCCAGTGTGGGCAACTATACTCTCACTGCATATAAAGTAGGGAAGTGTGATTGTGAGAAAAGTAACAGTTCTGGCCAGATGAAAAAAAAGAGCTTGTTCAACATGCAGCTGGCATGGTTTTCTCTTTCATTTATCTAAAAGTTCCCTTTCATTAATTTCAAAGTCAACTGCACCGCTGCACTGAGCACAATGACTGTGCCTTGAAAAGAAGGGGCTGTATTTGGAGGGGGAAACAACAAGCATAAAACAAGTCAGAAATAAATACAATAAGAGGATGTCTGTGGATAGCAGATATGAGCTTGAGTAATGTTTTATGCTATTAAAGCCCCGATCACGCTTGTAGTGCATGTGTGTAGCTTTGAGCGCATCTAAATGCAAGTGTACTTCTTAACATTGACAGATATGATGTAAAATCCTGCACTACACAGATTTTGGTCCAATCGGATGCTTTCTAGTTTCAGTGTCCATCCTCTTAATACCACCAGCAACTAGCAAGTAGTAAATCATATTATGGCATACTATGACATAAAGACTAAAAGCTTTGGAGCCAGTAAGATGTCAAATAAATAAATAAAAACTTAAATGATCGTTTTATTTAGCAAGGACATATTAAATCGGCAGTAATGTCAATAAAGACATTTATGATGTTACAGATGATTTGTTACACTTTTTTGACCTTTCTATTTATCAAAATCACCATTTCCTTAAAAATTATTAAGCAGCACAACTTTGTTCAAAACTGATAATAATAACAAATGTTTATTGAGCTGCAAATCATCATATTAGAATGATTTCTGAAGGATCATGTGACACTGAAGACTGGAGTAATGATGCTGAAATTTCAGCTTCACAGAAATAAAACACATTTTTTAAATATATAAAAATACAAACCTATTCTTATAAATTGAAATAATATTTCAATATTGCTGTTCTTTCCTCTACTTTAAGGGGACAGGTGGCACAGCAGTCAATGTTGTAGTGCAAGCCTCAGTTTTAACCCTAGTTAGAACAACTTCAAAACGTTAATGCAGGTCAAAACTAGAAAAGACAAAAGTGATCCTCTCAAAACAGTGCCTGCACTGCCCCCATCTGTAAAAAAGTGCACAATATCACCACACTACAGGACTCAGACTTACTTAACTGCTATGCTCACTTGGTGTTTTACTGGCTGTGTGTTGAATTTTAAACCCCAATTACATTGCTTTCCATCAGCATTTTACGATATCTTTTAGTTTTGCAAGTTACAGTGATTAATAAAAAGGTTTTCCTTTTCCCATTGGGCTTTAATATTCACAGTTATGATGTCTATACAGTGTTCAAGCACATTCAGTCACTTGTTTCATTCTCTTAAAAGAGCTGAGACATGCATGTAATATACTGTCAGAAAAATGTTTGATGACTATAATACTGCAGCTACATTTTATCCTCTAGTTTTCTGATTTACACAGTCATTTTTAGATACACAGTGCATTCACACATACACAGTTTTAAACATTTGCATTACTGAAATGTTGTCTCTCTTTTCATTGGTTCCTTTGTTTAGCAGGGGTTTCATTAACACAATGGCAACTTCAAGCATATGGTGAATGGGTTTGGAACAGAAAAACACACCGTAATCATCAGAATCACACATACAAATTGGTGTAACTACGGATATTGGGATTGGGGTATTATAAAGGGATACATGTTTTCATATAAGTTTTTTGACACAGGTATATAGAGTTAACCAACTAAAGATCATTTGGGTAATATAAATTTGATGTCGAACGGACTGAACCTTGTCTGAATGAATGGATATCCTTTATGTGGAGAGATGGGCACACCAAGTGACTGATTGAAGTGGTATAAACGTACAAAAATTTTGAAAAGTATCAATTGTGAGGTAAAAAAGTTGAAACACATACACAAAATCATTACGAAATCCTAGAATTCAAAGAAAAAAGTCTGAATTGTGAGAGAAAGAAAGAAAGTAGAATATAAACTATAAATATAATCTCAGAATTGTGGTTAAAAGGACAAATGTGGAAAAAATGATGCCATAACCTTTTAAAAACATTTTATTCCATTGCGGATAGAAGGCTTCTGTAATTTTCTCTTTGACATACTGGAGGGAAAAAACAATGTCAACTGCAAAATTTTTACTGCAGCATTCAAATATTCTTCATTTTCTCCCCCTGTTTTTGTTACAAACATGTATGACATTTTTATTTTGCAGAGCACAAGAGTAGATATTCTAAACCAAACTGTTTTTTAATGACACACGCTCAGACACGCATACAAAAAAAATGAAATAAAAAATTGAAATAAATTGAAATAAAAACAAACAAACAAACAAACAAAAAATTCTAAAAAGAAATAATTTAGGAAACCATTCTAACAGCCTAACCTGAAATAATAATTTCTATCATAATTATTTAATCATGTATAATGTAGCTACATAATAAAATATTTAAAAATATTTAATAGACAAAATTATTGATATATCAATAGCTAAAACCTCCAGTGTTGCACATTCAGTCAAACAATTATTCATCTAAATCACATTAGGAGGTCAGTTGTCATTATCCAAAAGGCATCTTCCAGAAATGCAATCAAATTCTGATTCATTGCGATTTCAATGTCATCAATTCTTATGGAATGGTCCTGAATAACAACAGATAACAAACTGCTGTTTACAAAACTATTATCAGATATTATTTTGTGTTCAGTAAAAAAAACTGAATGACTTGAACAGAGAGACATGATATCACAACGCTGTAACACAGAAATTTGGAATTTTAAGCGCTGTCAAAAAGAACCACACATAGACCTCGTTGTAATCTCGATGTGCTGTACATTTTAAGAACAAGAGATGGAAGGGTCAGCATCGTTCACATCGAGAGAGAGAGAGAGAGAGAGAGAGAGAGTTTCGTCTCGGTAGAGCCACACTACGAATTTTGTAGAATTATGTTTTGTAAAGAGTGAACGTATGACTAAGAAAACTGTCCTGACACGGCTCTCTGTCGACTTAAGGTAATGTCAAAAATCTTCGTTCGCGCGAAAGACCACAAGCCACGCACCCAGCACATTTGATAGACTTAATACTTGTTTACAAATAAGCGTAATGCATGTTTCTACTCATTATTATATTAGTAGGCTATATACTATATACTCCGCTGTATATCTGCATATGAAAGCAGCGTGCTGCGTCAGCAAAGAAAAATACGATGCGCTCATATAATGAATTATCTTTCGCTTAATGATTGCATGACAAGAAAAAAGGTTGAATGTGCTTCGCTGGATTTAAATTAGAAATCTCTTTGGCATATAATTAATGCTTTCCTTATTATTTGAACGAGAGAAAATGTCAAACTCGTCTTTGTTTACATCATGTGCCTAGAAATTGGAAACGGTTTAATACATCTTATTCATCATTCAGATATCACTTATTAAGCTTGTTTGGCGTATAATGCATAATATTAAAATATTTAAAAAACAAAATTATAGGCTACCTATATTAATCAAATGTTAAATCTTCCAATACTATAACATCAAATTAGTATTTTAAATCCCACTTGTTGTCTTGCTTAGGATCACAGCAAACATTACAGTTATTTCTCTTCCGCAGAATCAGTCCCGGATCTTCATGTTCGACTGACACCAGGCCAGTGGAGGACTGATTTTTACATCAAAATGATGCTGCTATGGGTTGTTGATAATAAATGACATCACTGAGTGAACACCATACAACAAACCTCTACCTTTCATTTGCTCTTCGGGAGGTGTTATAATGGACCTAGGATCCAAGGCTGTGTAGGTGTGGATTTGTTTTGGACATCATGGGCTGTGGAGGCTCCAGGACAGATGTGTTGGAGCCCAGATATATGGAGAGCTGGACCAAAGAGACAGAGTCCACTTGGCTGACGAGCACGGACACAGACATACCCCTGTCCTCCATCCAGAGCATCCCCTCAGAAAACTCTACAGAGGAGGGCTTCCCATCAGAGAACAACGCCAACCTCGGTGAGACTGACTGAGATCATATTTCATATCTCATTTTTGAAAGCATCTGAAATTAATGTCTTTGTATTTAATTAGCTCATCAGTTCACCTAGCCACTCCAGTTTTACATGTCATGTTCTTCGAATGATATTCTCTTTCAAAACGGAGAGGCAAAGTGTTGTGAGGCTGCTGTTGGTGAAATCATTCAAGTAGGCCTCTTGTTGCCATGGAGATGGTTAAATCCCTTTAGTACTTCAGTACAACAATACGAGCAAGGATGGCACAATTGTTAGTTTTATACATAGGTGTGTGTATATATATATATATATACACACACACACACTGATCAAAAGTTTTAAATAATTGTTTATTATTATTATGTAAATAATAAATATTTTGTCTTATATGCTTGCCAACGCAGAATTTAAAAAGTAAAATAGTAACATTTGTGAAATTTTATTCCAATTTCAAATAGCTGTTTGAATGTATTTTGAAATGCTATTTATTCCAGTGATTCCTTACATTTTAAAATATATTATTGTATTAGTAATTATAGCATATAAAGTATATATTATAAATATATAAATAGTATGTTTTTAGTAAATATAGTATTATATTCACAGTACTACTGTTTTTATTTTATTTATTTTTTAACAAATTGGCCTTGTATGCACCAGTGGTGTACATATGTATGATTTATAAATAATTTATATCTTACATATATTTATGAATGCCTATGTTATGTATATATCTTAAATTATTTTTTTATTTTTTTAATTCGGTATATAATATGACACTTAAAGGAATGCTATCTACTGGTAGATAGATAGATAGATAGACAGACAGACAGACAGACAGACAGACAGACAGACAGACAGACAGACAGACAGACAGACAGACAGATAGATAGATAGATAGATAGATAGATAGATAGATAGATATGAATTTGATTATCACTACTACAGTGATTTTGTAAAAGAGAATAAAAAACTTCCATATTTCTTTTTGAGCACAGATCTCTTTGATGATGCTCTGCCTGCTCCAGCTCAGGCGTATCTGAAAGTGTGTTCTGCCATGTCTGAGGTGGGTCTGAATGATGTGAAACCTGGCAGCACACCTGCAATGCTCTCTTCTCAAGAACAGGAAGCGCTGTCTTCTTCTGGCCCCACAGTGCAGAGGAGGAGCATGTTACGAACTGAGGAAATAGTGAGTATTTTAATACAACATAATGGTTGTTTTTGGTTTAGTCTTCTGCATGCAGCATGCGTGAACAAGACACTATATCTGTGTTTCTACACCACACCAATGTATGAAGAAATTTATTTCTTTTGACTTATTATACAGAATAGAATTTAGCATTATTGTTCCTTTTTATTAAAGTGGACTGTATTACAATTATGCACATTAAAACATCTTTAAACAATTGATATGGTAACAAGTGTTATTTTAGTATCTTTGAGATACTGTTTATTAATATTATAATTTATATTTATATTTTTGTATTTAATTTCATTTAAAGTTTTAGTTTTTTGTCAATTCATTTTTTTATACATTTTTATCTCAGTTTTAGATGTAATTATTTTAGTACATGCTAAATTATAATGTGCAATTGTGCACTGAAAACTATAGCTGAAATAAAAATAACAATAATAAGAAATACCGTTAATAGGAAATAAAATGTGACCTTCTGATTATTTATCTGAGAAATGCAATAGGTTTCAAGAAATGCAATAAAGGGGAAATTGTAATAAAATTAAAAAGGTTTGGTAATAATTATGTCATAATAATTATAATATTTCAATGTCATCATTAGACCAAATGGCAGGACAACCGGATGTCCACCAAGCAAGTGACCATCACTGTGACTCAAAGTATCCGGCAGGTGGATAAGAGCGGGAAGATCAAGGAAACATCCCAAACCACCTATGAGCTCATGAAACCAGTGGATGGTTTGATGGACGCAGCAGCTGACTCAGTGCCTCAATGAGGTGTTTGCCAAGATCTCATGAAGACTGTATCTTGGATTTCAGGCAAGATTTGGTGAAGATGTCAGGGACCAGAGAAGTAAAAAAGAACCAGGGATCACCTAAATGAAGAAGTTCATCAGTGCAATGATAAACGGGTTTCAAGGGTCAGTTAATTGTTAGTTTCATTATTCATTGTTTTACTTGACTGATTTAATAACATACAGAAAAGGGGTGGCTTGAAGTTGATGTACTGCTTTTAAAATCAGGGCTCTTACTACCACACTATTGTTGCCTTTAGCTTTTTGGGGTACAAGTTCAAACATTTGTTCAAAACCTAAGTACAGTTTCTGTAGCAAGCTAGCACTACTGCGAAAAGTGCTGTGCAAGAAAGTAAAGCAGCTCTGTTTTGTTATTCCAATATTGTTTGATATATTACTGCTTTACTCACTGAAAGATGATGTTTATAATTGAATTATTAAATACCTATTGTGGTAATTTGGAAGTGCATAATAACTATTACGGAATCCCAATCTTTCTCCTGCTTCAGTCTCTGATTTAACAATTGACAAAAAGTTTCTATATATTAACATTAATTCATTAGGTATTATAAAGTAACAATGAGCAGCATTTATTAATATAGGTTCATGTTGATTTCTACATATACTAAAATTTGTATTTTTTAACTGATATTTTGCTATCAATTTGTAAACAATAACATTAGGTATACTTGGCATAGGTTATTATTAAGAATTTGAATCTATTTGATATAAAGTCATATTTTCAAATTCCTTAAAATTGGCATTAAATTGGTTGATTTTGAAAACAATGGTATATAATATAAAGTATGAACTTCAAATATGGCAAGTTGTGGTATTAGTTAAATGGTATGTGATTTATGACTTGAATTGAGGGATGATGAATTTATAAACCTGGTTGTAGTGCATTTAAAACATTTGGTTTAATACTATTACATACTATTAGATCCATAAATCTTATTCGTGTTTCATTCATGATTAACTGACAAATATACATCCGATTGTTTATTAATATTAAAACGGTTTAATCCAGATGGATGGAAATTTGATCAATTACAAATTTAAATCTTGAATATATATAGGCCTAAATATTTTTTGAGTAATGGTTTATAATAAACTGAAGTAACAATGAATAACAATAAACTGACATTAACTTAAAAAAAAAATGTATTGTTCATTGTTAGTTTCTGATACCTAATGCAATAACTCATTTTAATGAATGGACAATCATTACAAAATGTACTAATTTTCCTAAATGGAGAGGAATACTGTTTGCATATAAAACCTCTAACTATATTCTGTTAATACATCATAACAGGAATACTGTGTTAACTTAAAAAAGAACTGTGCTTAGAGTTTGCTACGTCGAAGTAAATATTTATTGACATCTACTACAAAGCTAGAACAAATGTTAATTTATACATAAATATAAAACTCATATAAATGAATATAAAAGTCTTGGCAGAGCTTCTGTAGAGGCATTTTGTGGCCACAGAAGAGTAACATGGCAACATAAAATGCTGAAATATCTGGTGAAAAGTCACATTCATGTAGTCCTATAAAAGCACCATCAAACCAGTGATCATCATGTGATCATCATGTGTCCCGTTGGAGATTATGTATTTGTCTCAACCTAAGACGTGGCTCTTCCCTCGACATCCACTCATCGGCATTGAATTCTGGAAAGAAAAATGAAATCTCTCTCTTGGCAGAGTCAACTGAATCTGAGAGAAAGAAAATAAGAAAATGTTGAAGCTTTAGAATAAAAGAATATTGTTTTCATTTAATGTATTTAAGAAATTAGTTTTTATTTTAAAATATGTGTTATGGTATAGGATTTATTTAGAGTTTTAAAACAAACACTGATTAGGCCTTTTCTAGAGAGGTTATTAACTGTATATGTATTTGATATGTATTTGATCTAGACTATTTAGCCAGTTTAAAGAATAGTTGACCCAAATATGAACATTTGCAGGAAATGTATTCACCCTCAGATCATCCAAGATGTAGAAGAGTATGTTTCTTCATCACAACAGATTTGGAAAAAATTGCTCACCAATGGATCCCCTGCAGTGAATGGGTGCCGTCAGTCCAAACAGCTGATGAAAACATCACAATAATCCACACAACTCCCATCAATTAACATCTTGAGAAATGAAAAGCTGCATGTCTGTAATAAACAATATACACCATTAACATGTTTTTAACTTTAAACCATTGCTTCTGTACTGGAAGAAGAGGTATTACGGATAAAGGACTTGCATTTTATCCATAAGCAACTGTTTAAAGTTAAACCACCTTAATAATGGATTTGTTCCTTACAAACATTTAGCTCTTCACTTCAAAAGATGTTAATTTATAGACTGAAGTCACAATGATTACTTGTGTTTTTATCAGTTGTTTTGGCTCTCACTCTGACGGCACCCATTCACTACACAGGATCCATTGGTAAGCAAGTGATTTAAATTTCTCCAAATCTGTTATGATGAAGAAAAAACTGTTCTACATCTTGGATAGCCAGAGGATGAGTAGATTTTTAGCTTAATTAAATTTTTGGGTGAACTATTGCTTTAACTGTTAAGTGTTCAGTGTTACTCTACCTGAACCATGAGTAGTGTTTCTGGTGTCTGTCAGCCCGTATTGGCCTCGCAGGGTGTCTGGTGAAGTGAAGCGAGCTCTAAACACTTTTGTTGGACCCATCATCCCCCTCCAGTGAGTGATAGCATCTTCCCTGGCTAGGATGTATGCTCTCATTGGGCCACTGTTGCGGGAATATAAGTGAATAGCAGTATTACACAGGGAGCTGTGACAACCTTGTGTTCGCACAGATGGCTAAATATAATTGAATCCAAAAGAACATAGATTTTTTTTTCCCTTTATGACGTTAATAGTATATTCAGGACTAGTCACAAAAGATGAGCAGTACTGCCTTAGTGGCACTGCTGGTGCACAAATGGAACTAAAAGCTTGGGAATAATCAGCTTCTTATTTTGAAATGACTCTGACGTACACTAAAAGACACAGGTCAGTTCGAGCACTGTGCTAATGATTTATCTTTCTCAGACAGAGACATGTTCTGAGGACAGGATGCCATGGTAACATCGGCCTCACTGTCTAAACTGGATCAACGGCTACATTAACAACAAGCATTGATGTCCCTCTCCACAAATGAGAGAACATATATCTGCATTAATTACTCCTTTTGAGAGGAAGAGCAGCAGTACAGCATACAGCATCTGTATATTCACAATAATTCAATATACACTACCGCTTTAAAGTTTAGGGTCAGTAACATTTTGTAATGTTTTTTGAAAGGTCTTCTTCACCAAGGTTGCATTTATGTAATACAAAATACTGTAATATTGTAAGCCACTGTATCAAATAGTGTAGAAATGACAGTAAACATTTACCTTGCCATGAATTCAACCAGTCTTTGATAGAAAAAACGTCCTGTAAAATAAAAACAAAAATAACCAAAAATAAACTGCTGCTTATCTTTTGATCAGTTTATCCACTAAGCCAACGAGGTTGGTGTGGTTTAATCTGTTTATATGGTTTGAAAAGGCTCTTGCATTCAAAATACAGACATATGAATGTGAGGCAGCTGCTTTTCTTTGGAGTCAGGATATGATAAGCTGAGACTGAGTACCATGTTCTCTCTCCACATGCTGTGTCAACATTTTAACTCTAGGTTGTGTAAAGCTTTTACTATGACTCAACCTGTTTAAAATCAGGCATCACACAGACACCCACACATGTACTTAACCATTTAATCCGTTACAAACACAGACCTTTTTCATTCATGCATTGCATAATTTAGGAAGAAAGATTTTTTTCTACCTGCATGTTCAGCATAAAACCTTTCTGAATCTTCTGTTCTCCACATCAGATCCTTCTTTCTGACTATAATGAAGTTTTTGAGAATCTTCTGATGAAGAGCCTGAAATTAAAACAAATATTATATTAAAATGTTGCTGTTCTCCTGTGCCCATCCGCATCTCTTAAAACTTAAACTCACTGTCGGTGAAAATGCATTGCTATGCTAATGGAAGCCTGTTGCTGTTTTGCAGTAGGTCTTTTCATTTAACGTTTGCCCTCAAAAACAAGATGACAAAGGATCTTAACAAAAATAAAAGTAGTTAATTAAGAGGTTTAGTCTCGGTGGTGTAAATGAAAGCAATCAGGGCTTCAGGTTTTAAACCACTTGTATGAGGAAATTGTTACTAATTAAAAGCACCTTCATCTCTTTGAAGCAAAAGACAGTGGAAATTAAATCAGACGATACATTGGATTCATTTTTTTAGTAAAGACAAATGATTATGTAGCTTTAAGCCTCCACATATAGAGTTATAAGTCATCCATCTTTTCTTCATTAAAAAGGTAACATTCAGCAGGATGGGTATTGGGGAGACGGGCTAGGTGTCACACTTGTTACTTGTTAGTGAATGTTGCTCATGATAGGTTTCTTTTTTATAGCAGGATGAGTAACAATCAGAAGTAAACCAGGGATTCCCAATTTTTTTTGTCACGCAAACCCCTTTGACTGAAAATATTTACTTGAAGTACCCCCTGAAACTTTCAGATTTATTTCAATCTTTTTTATAATATTTTTTTATAATTGTTTTGCCTTTCATTCATCACATCTACACGTTCACAGTTCTCTGAAGTTGGTTAATAGCCATATGACATGCAATTAAGTATATTTCATCTTTTGTAGTAATCGTTTCATTTTTATTGCTCATTTGAATTTAATATACAAGCACGCACACACACACAGACATATATATTGAAAGTTCACCCAAAAATGAAAAAGAAAATTCTATAATTCGTATTTATTTTAGAAAATTTAAACACGGAACATAAAAGATATTTTGAAAAATGTCTGTTTTTTTTTTGTTGTTGTTTTTTTTTGACCATACAATAATGTATATAAATAGCCTCCAAAACAACTATTAGAGGAAAAAATACTCTTTCATGTAGTAATTGGAGTTTATAATCAAAATCTTATTATTATACCTTGTAACAAGTCACAGACCCCTCCTGAATTTCAGTTGCTAATGTCAAGGGGGGACTCAAAAATAGCACATCCACATGGTGTATGTAAAGCAGACACCACAAGGTTCGTTAGATTTTTTTCTTAATTTTTTTGTATAATCAGACAGGTGCAGTGCAGTGTCCTCTCACCTCCAGTACGAGACTGCGGTCAAGCCAGCCGCCAAGTAGAAAAGCACGGTCAATCTAGCCGCCACGTTATTTCGAGGGTCGCGTATAAACTACGTATTACGGTAACACCGTCAGAGAACTGATCTGAATGGAGTGCTCTTCCAGCGAACGCTACTTTTTTCCCCCAACACACAGTCCGTTACTGTCTGATGCTGAATACCAAAATAAAAACCCTCTAATACTCATATTACAAAAAAAAGAACAATAATATATGCTTGTTGCATCTCTACATTCGAAAAGCTATACAAATAAAAGTTCTAGAATGCACAGACAGAAAGTACAGTGTCAGCTGCATGCTGCTGCATCTACTTTAAAAAATCTATAAAAAGTAAAGTTATAGATTGCACAGGCCACTTTCACCTCAGATTGAGAGTACACCTTGCCACGATGTCAGATGCATCGTTTCAGGACAGTCCGATGTGGAATTACAATATAAGAGCCTCCCAAATCTCATAAATGGGATGCTGCATCTCTATTTTCAAAAATCTATAAAAATCTAAGTTATAGATTGCACAGGCCACTTTCACCTCAGATTGAGAGTACACCTTACCACAATGTCAGCTGCATCGTTTCAGGACAGTCTGATGTGTAATTACAAAATAAAAGCCTCTCACATCTAAGAAAAAAAACTGCTGCATCTCTACTTTGAAAAATGTAAATTTAAAAAAGTTATAGATTGCACAGGCCACTTTCACCTCAGATTGAGAGTACACCTTGCCACAATGTCAGCTGCATCGTTTCAGGACGGTCTGATGTGGAATTACAAAATAAGAGCCTCCCAAATCTCATAAACAAGCTGCTTCATCTCTACTTTCAAAATTATATATTTAAAAAAGTTATGGATTGCACAGGCCACTTTCACCTCAGCTTGAGAGTACACCTTGCCACAATGTCAGCTGCATCGTTTCAGGACAGTCTGATGTGTAATTACAAGATAAGAGCCCCCCAAATATAATAAATGAGATGCTACATCTCTATATAAAAAAATCTATAAAAATTAAAGTTATACATTGCACAGGCCACTTTCACCTCAGATTGAGAGTACACCTTACCACAATGTCAGATGCATCGTTTCAGGATGGTCTGATGTGAGATTACAACATAAGAGCCTCCCAAATCTCATAAATAGGATGCTGCATCTCTATATTCAAAAATCTATAAAAATCTAAGTTCTACATTGCACAGGCCACTTTCAACATAGATTGAGAGTACACCTTACCACAATGTCAGCTGCATCGTTTCAGGACAGTCTGATGTGTAATTACAAAATAAGAGCCCCCCAAATATCATAAATGAGATGCTACATCTATATAAAAAAATCTATAAAAAGTAAAGTTATAGATTGCACAGGCCACTTTCACCTCTTATTGAGAGTACACCTTGCCACAATGTCAGATGCATCGTTTCAGGACGGTCTGATGTGAGATTACAACATAAGAGCCTCCCAAATCTCATAAATGGGATGCTGCATCTCTATATAAAAATAAATCTATAAAAATTAAAGTTATACATTGCACAGACCATTTTCACCTCAGATTGAGAGTACACCTTGCCACGATGTCAGATGCATCGTTTCAGGACGGTCTGATATGGAATTACAAAATAAGAGCCTCCCAAATCTCATAAATGGGATGCTGCATCTCTATATAAAAATAAATCTATAAAAATTAAAGTTATACATTGCACAGACTATTTTCACCTCAGATTGAGAGTATATCTTGCCACAATGTCAGATACATCGTTTCAGGATGGTCTGATGTGAGATTACAACATAAGAGCCTCCCAAATCTCATAAATAGGATGCTGCATCTCTATATTCAAAAATCTATAAAAATCTAAGTTCTACATTGCACAGGCCACTTTCAACATAGATTGAGAGTACACCTTACCACAATGTCAGCTGCATCGTTTCAGGACGGTCTGATGTGAGATTACAAAATAAGAGCCCCCCAAATATCATAAATGAGATGCTACATCTCTATATAAAAAAAATCTATAAAAAGTAAAGTTATAGATTGCACAGGCCACTTTCACCTCAAATTGAGAGTACACCTTGCCACAATGTCAGCTGCATCGTTTCAGGACAGTCTGATGTGGAATTACAAAATAAGAGCCTCCCAAATCTCATAAATGGGATTCTGCATCTCTATATAAAAATGAATCTATAAAAATTAAAGTTATACATTGCACAGACCATTTTCACCTCAGATTGAGAGTACATTTTGCCACAATGTCAAATGCATCGTTTCAGGATGGTCTGATGTGAGATTACAACATAAGAGCCTCCCAAATCTCATAAATAGGATGCTGCATCTCTATATTCAAAAATCTATAAAAATTAAAGTTATACATTGCACAGACCATTTTCACCTCAGATTGAGAGTACATCTTGCCACAATGTCAGATGCATCGTTTCAGGACGGTCTGATGTGAGATTACAACATAAGAGCCTCCCAAATCTCATAAATAGGATGCTGCATCTCTATATTCAAAAATCTATAAAAATTAAAGTTATACATTGCACAGACCATTTTCACCTCAGATTGAGAGTACATCTTGCCACAATGTCAAATGCATCGTTTCAGGATGGTCTGATGTGAGATTACAACATAAGAGCCTCCCAAATCTCATAAATAGGATGCTGCATCTCTATATTCAAAAATCTATAAAAATTAAAGTTATACATTGCACAGACCATTTTCACCTCAGATTGAGAGTACATCTTGCCACAATGTCAGATGCATCGTTTCAGGACGGTCTGATGTGAGATTACAACATAAGAGCCTCCCAAATCTCATAAATGGGATGCTGCATCTATATAAAAATAAATCTATAAAATTAAAGTTATACATTGCACAGACCATTTTCACCTCAGATTGAGAGTACACCTTGCCACGATGTCAGATGCATCGTTTCAGGACAGTCCGATGTGGAATTACAATATAAGAGCCTCCCAAATCTCATAAATGGGATGCTGCATCTCTATTTTCAAAAATCTATAAAAATCTAAGTTATAGATTGCACAGGCCACTTTCACCTCAGATTGAGAGTACACTTTACCACAATGTCAGCTGCATCGTTTCAGGACAGTCTGATGTGTAATTACAAAATAAAAGCCTCTCACATCTAAGAAAAAAAACTGCTGCATCTCTACTTTGAAAAATGTAAATTTAAAAAAGTTATAGATTGCACAGGCCACTTTCACCTCAGATTGAGAGTACACCTTGCCACAATGTCAGCTGCATCGTTTCAGGACGGTCTGATGTGGAATTACAAAATAAGAGCCTCCCAAATCTCATAAACAAGCTGCTTCATCTCTACTTTCAAAATTATATATTTAAAAAAGTTATGGATTGCACAGGAAACTTTCACCTCAGCTTGAGAGTACACCTTGCCACAATGTCAGCTGCATCGTTTCAGGACAGTCTGATGTGTAATTACAAGATAAGAGCCCCCCAAATATAATAAATGAGATGCTACATCTCTATATAAAAAAATCTATAAAAATTAAAGTTATACATTGCACAGGCCACTTTCACCTCAGATTGAGAGTACACCTTACCACAATGTCAGATGCATCGTTTCAGGATGGTCTGATGTGAGATTACAACATAAGAGCCTCCCAAATCTCATAAATAGGATGCTGCATCTCTATATTCAAAAATCTATAAAAATCTAAGTTCTACATTGCACAGGCCACTTTCAACATAGATTGAGAGTACACCTTACCACAATGTCAGCTGCATCGTTTCAGGACAGTCTGATGTGTAATTACAAAATAAGAGCCCCCCAAATATCATAAATGAGATGCTACATCTATATAAAAAAATCTATAAAAAGTAAAGTTATAGATTGCACAGGCCACTTTCACCTCTTATTGAGAGTACACCTTGCCACAATGTCAGATGCATCGTTTCAGGACGGTCTGATGTGAGATTACAACATAAGAGCCTCCCAAATCTCATAAATGGGATGCTGCATCTCTATATAAAAATAAATCTATAAAAATTAAAGTTATACATTGCACAGACCATTTTCACCTCAGATTGAGAGTACACCTTGCCACGATGTCAGATGCATCGTTTCAGGACGGTCTGATATGGAATTACAAAATAAGAGCCTCCCAAATCTCATAAATGGGATGCTGCATCTCTATATAAAAATAAATCTATAAAAATTAAAGTTATACATTGCACAGACTATTTTCACCTCAGATTGAGAGTATATCTTGCCACAATGTCAGATACATCGTTTCAGGATGGTCTGATGTGAGATTACAACATAAGAGCCTCTCAAATCTCATAAATAGGATGCTGCATCTCTATATTCAAAAATCTATAAAAATCTAAGTTCTACATTGCACAGGCCACTTTCAACATAGATTGAGAGTACACCTTACCACAATGTCAGCTGCATCGTTTCAGGACGGTCTGATGTGAGATTACAAAATAAGAGCCCCCCAAATATCATAAATGAGATGCTACATCTCTATATAAAAAAATCTATAAAAAGTAAAGTTATAGATTGCACAGGCCACTTTCACCTCAAATTGAGAGTACACCTTGCCACAATGTCAGCTGCATCGTTTCAGGACAGTCTGATGTGGAATTACAAAATAAGAGCCTCCCAAATCTCATAAATGGGATTCTGCATCTCTATATAAAAATGAATCTATAAAAATTAAAGTTATACATTGCACAGACCATTTTCACCTCAGATTGAGAGTACATTTTGCCACAATGTCAAATGCATCGTTTCAGGATGGTCTGATGTGAGATTACAACATAAGAGCCTCCCAAATCTCATAAATAGGATGCTGCATCTCTATATTCAAAAATCTATAAAAATTAAAGTTATACATTGCACAGACCATTTTCACCTCAGATTGAGAGTACATCTTGCCACAATGTCAAATGCATCGTTTCAGGATGGTCTGATGTGAGATTACAACATAAGAGCCTCCCAAATCTCATAAATAGGATGCTGCATCTCTATATTCAAAAATCTATAAAAATTAAAGTTATACATTGCACAGACCACTTTCACCTCAGATTGAGAGTACACCTTGCCACGATGTCAGATGCATCGTTTCAGGATGGTCTGATGTGGAATTACAAAATAAGAGCCTCCCAAATCTCATAAATGGGATGCTGCATCTCTATTTTAAAAAAAAAATCTATAGAAATCTAAGTTATAGATTGCACAGGCCACCTTCACCTCAGATTGAGAGTACACCTTGCCACAATGTCAGCTGCATCGTTTCAGGACAGTCTGATGTGTAATTACAAAATAAAAGCATGCCACATCTAAAAAAAACCCTGCTGCATCTCTACTTTGAAAAATGTAAATTTAAAAAAGTTATAGATGGCACAGACCACTTTCACCTCAGATTGAGAGTACACCTTGCCACGATGTCAGATGCATCGTTTCAGGACAGTCTGATGTGTAATTACAAAATAAGAGCCCCCCAAATATAATAAATGAGATGCTACATCTCTATATAATAAAATCTATAAAAATTAAAGTTATACAATGCACAGGCCACTTTCACCTCAGATTGAGAGTACACCTTACCACAATGTCAGCTGCATCGTATATGGACGGTCTGATGTGGAATTACAAAATAAGAGCCTCTCAAATCTCATAAATGAGATGCTGCATCTAAATTAGAAAATCTATAAAAAATAAAGTTATAGATTGCACAGGCCACTTTCACCTCAAATTGAGAGTACACCTTGCCACAATGTCAGCTGCATCGTTTCAGGACGGTCTGATGTGGAATTACAAAATAAGAGCCTCCCAAATCTCATAAATGGGATGCTGCATCTCTACTTTCAAAAATCTATAAAAATCTAAGTTATAGATTGCACAAGCCACTTTCACCTCAGATTGAGAGTACACCTTAGCACAATGTCAGCTGCATCGTTTCAGGACAGTCTGATGTGTAATTACAAAATAAAAGCCTCCCAAATCTCACAAAAAAGCTGCTGCATCTATACTTTGAAAAATGAAAATTTAAAAAAGTTATAGATTGCACAGGCCGTTTTCACCTCAGATTGAGAGTACACCTTGCCACAATGTCAGCTGCATCGTTTCAGGACGGTCTGATGTGGAATTACAAAATAAGAGCCTCCCAAATCTCATAAACAAGCTGCTTCATCTCTACTTTCAAAATTATATATTTAAAAAAATTATGGATTGCACAGGAAACTTTCACCTCAGCTTGAGAGTACACCTTGCCACAATGTCAGCTGCATCGTTTCAGGACAGTCTGATGTGTAATTACAAGATAAGAGCCCCCCAAATATAATAAATGAGATGCTACATCTCTATATAAAAAAATCTATACAAATTAAAGTTATACATTGCACAGGCCACTTTCACATCAGATTGAGAGTACACCTTACCACAATGTCAGATGCATCGTTTCAGGACGGTCTGATGTGAGATTACAACATAAGAGCCTCCCAAATCTCATAAATAGGATGCTGCATCTCTATATTCAAAAATCTATAAAAATCTAAGTTCTACATTGCACAGGCCACTTTCACCTCAGATTGAGAGTACACCTTACCACAATGTCAGCTGCATCTTATCAGGACGGTCCGATATGGAATTACAAAATAAGAGCCTCTCAAATCTCATAAATGAGATGCTGCATCTCTATATTAGAAAATCTATAAAAATTAAAGCTATAGATTGCACAGGCCACTTTCACCTCAGATTGAGAGTACACCTTGCCACAATGTCAGATGCATCGTTTCAGGACAGTCTGATGTGGAATTACAAAATAAGAGCCTCACAAATCTCATAAATGGGATGCTGCATCTATTTTCAAAAATCCATAAACATCTAAGTTATAGATTGCACAGGCCACTTTCACCTCAGATTGAGAGTACACCTTGCCAAAATGTCTACACGACAGTCTGATGTGTAATTACAAAATAAAAGCCTCCCAAATCTCAAAAATAAGCTGCTGCATCTCTACTTTCGAAATTATATATTCCTGAAACGATGCATCTGACATTGTGGCAAGGTGTACTCTCAATCAGAGGTGAAAGTGGCCTGTGCAATCCATAACTTTTTTTAATATACATTTTTGAAAGTAGAGATGCAACAGTTTTTTTTTAGATGTGGGAGGCCTTCATTTTGTAATTACACATCAGACTGTCCTGAAACGATGCAGCTGACATTGTGGCAAGGTGTACTCTCAATCTGAGGTGAAAGTGGCCTGTGCAATCTATAACTTAGATGTTTATAGATTTTTGAAAATAGATGCAGCCTCCCATTTATGAGATTTGTGAGGCTCTTATTTTGTAATTCCACATCAGACTGTCCTGAAACGATGCATCTGACATCGTGACAAGGTGTACTCTCAATCTGAGGTGAACGTGGCCTGTGCAATCTATACATTTTATTTATATATAATTTTGAAAGTAGAGCTGAAGCAGCTTGTTTATGAGATTTGAGAGGCTCTTATTTTGTAATTACACATCAGACCGTCCTGAAACGATGCAGCTGACATTGTGGCAATGTGTACTCTCGATCTGAGGTGAAAGTGGCCTGTGCAATCTATAACTTAAAATTTTATAGATTTTCTGAAATAGATGCAGCATCTCATTTATGATATTTGGGGGGGGCTCTTATTTTGAAATTACACATCAGACTGTCCTGAAACGATGCAGCTGACGTTGTGGTAAGGTGTACTCTCAATCTATGTTGAAAGTGGCCTGTGCAATGTAGAACTTAGATTTTTATAGATTTTTGAATATAGAGATGCAGCATCCCATTTATGAGATTTGGGGGGCTCTTATGTTGTAATCTCACATCAGACCGTCCTGAAACGATGCATCTGACATTGTGGCAAGGTGTACTCTCAATCAGAGGTGAAAGTGGTCTGTGCAATCTATAACTTTTATTTTTAGATATTTTTGAATGTAGAGATGCAGCAGCTTTTTTATGAGATTTGGGAGGCTTTTATTTTGTAATTACACATCAGACTGTCCTGAAACGATGCAGCTGACATTGCGGCAAGGTGTACTCTCAATCTGAGGTGAAAGTGGCCTGTGCAATCTATAACTTAGATTTTTATAGATTTTTGAATATAGAGATGCAGCATCCTATTTATTAGATTTGGGAGGCTCTTATTTTGTAATTCCACATCAGACCGTCCTGAAACAATGCAGCTGACATCGTGGCAAGGTGTACTCTCAATTTGAGGTGAAAGTGGCCTGTGCAATCTATAACTTTATTTTTTATAGATTTTCTAATTTAGAGATGCAGCATCTCATTTATGAGATTTGAGAGGCTCTTATTTTGTAATTCCACATCAGACCGTCCATATACGATGCAGCTGACATTGTGGTAAGGTGTACTCTCAATCTGAGGTGAAAGTGGCCTGTGCATTGTATAACTTTAATTTTTATAGATTTTTTTATATAGAGATGTAGCATCTTATTTATTATATTTGGGGGGCTCTTATTTTGTAATTACACATCAGACTGTCCTGAAACGATGCAGCTGACATTGTGGCAAGGTGTACTCTCAATCTGAGGTGAAAGTGTCCTGTGCAATCCATAACTTTTTTAAATGTATCATTTTGAAAGTAGAGATGAAGCAGCTTGTTTATGAGATTTGGGAGGCTCTTATTTTGTAATTCCACATCAGACTGTCCTGAAACGATGCAGCTGACATTGTGGTAAGGTGTACTCTCAATCTGAGGTGAAAGTGGCCTGTGCAATCTAGAACTTAGATTTTTATAGATTTTTGAATATAGAGATGCACTATCCTATTTATGAGATTTGGGAGGCTCTTATGTTGTAATCTCACATCAGACCGTCCTGAAACGATGCATCTGACATTGTGGCAAGATGTACTCTCAATCTGAGGTGAAAATGGTCTGTGCAATGTATAACTTTAATTTTTATAGATTTATTTTTATATAGAGATGCAGCATCCCATTTATGAGATTTGGGAGGGTCTTATTTTGTAATTCCACATCAGACCGTCCATATACGATGCAGCTGACATTGTGGTAAGGTGTACTCTCAATCTGAGGTGAAAGTGGCCTGTGCATTGTATAACTTTAATTTTTATAGATTTTTTTATATAGAGATGTAGCATCTCATTTATTATATTTGGGGGGCTCTTATTTTGTAATTACACATCAGACTGTCCTGAAACGATGCAGCTGACATTGTGGCAAGGTGTACTCTCAATCTGAGGTGAAAGTGGCCTGTGCAATCTATAACTTTTTTAAATTTACATTTTTCAAAGTAGAGATGCAGCAGTTTTTTTTCTTAGATGTGAGAGGCTTTTATTTTGTAATTACACATCAGACTGTCCTGAAACGATGCAGCTGACATTGTGGTAAGGTGTACTCTCAATCTGAGGTGAAAGTGGCCTTTGCAATCTATAACTTAGATTTTTATAGATTTTTGAAAATAGAGATGCAGCATCCCATTTATGAGATTTGGGAGGCTCTTATATTGTAATTCCACATCGGACTGTCCTGAAACGATGCATCTGACATCGTGGCAAGGTGTACTCTCAATCTGAGGTGAAAGTGGTCTCTGCAATGTATAGCTTTACTTTTTATAGATTTTTTTATATAGAGATGTAGCATCTCATTTATGATATTTGGGGGGCTCTTATTTTGTAATCTTACATCAGACCGTCCTGAAACCATGCAGCTGACATTGTGGTAAGGTGTACTCTCAATCTATGTTGAAAGTGGCCTGTGCAATGTAGAACTTAGATTTTTATAGATTTTTGAATATAGAGATGCAGCATCCTATTTATGAGATTTGGGAGGCTCTTATGTTGTAATCTCACATCAGACCGTCCTGAAACGATTCATCTGACATTGTGGTTAGGTGTACTCTCAATTTGAGGTGAAAGTGGCCAGTAGGGCTGAAACGATTCCTCGAGTAACTCGAGTAAATCGATTACAAAAAATGATCGAGGCAAATTCCTCTGCCTCGAAGCCTCTTTTAATAACTTTTAATCTCACGTCAGGTTCTTTCGCAATGATTGTTTTAATGTGACACAACGCGTTTACGTCACCCACAAAGCGGAAGGAGACACAAGCGCTGCGTCTGAAGTCGCATACTGCAAGGAGACAGCAGTGTTTTGATTTGAGGGCGCGGGCAAACGTAAAGAGAACGTCGTGGTGTGTGTCCACTGCAAGATCGAGCTGGCATTCCACAACTAGGGCCCTATGATTTCCGCGATGCAGAAAATACGGAGGAAATCGCAGAATCCAGTCATAAAAACGGAATTTACAGTTTAATGCGGAATGCCACGGAATTTGCCAAATTTTGAATGAATTAATAAAAAATAGGTCATTGCACTTACATCAAATCACGATATGGACTAATCTCTGTAAATATTAAGCCGGAACAGTCTATTTAAATATGAATCCTGCATGTTCTGCATGTCTGTGTTAATGAATGGAGCAGAAGCGCGTCTTCATTCATTAAAAACACTGAATCGCGCGTGACGCTGCGGTGAATTCAGCGTCTTTCCTCTCACTAAATAAGGACGTGAACACATGAACAACATCTCCAGAACTGCTCTGACAGTCACTTCATGAGCATTTGACCGTTTGATTTGAGTAAAACTAATATCACATCACATACACAGAACTGTACGTTAAGGTACGTCAACCCGTCAAAATAAAAGTCCGGTTAAAGACTATTGTTCAACAGAATGTACATAGCCTACTACTAAAAAAAATATATATTTTTTTTTAAGGTTTAATCACAAAACATTTCTTCCATGTTTTATTTTTTATAGTAAATCCCTTTTGTTTACTAAAAAGTTAAGTTTGCTTCATTTTTAATAATTAAAAGATAAATTAAATTAATGTTGTATGTGTTTTAATGTTTAATGTTTTAATAACAAATGTTATTTTTGATGTATGCATTGCGTTCTATGCATTTAAAATCTAAAAATATTTTTTTTCTAAAAAAGGAAACTTAGTTGTTCATTTTAAGAGACCCAGGAGTCTTATCTCTTGCATAATTAATATTGCACTTTAATTAAGCAAAAACACATTTTATCCGATTACTCGATTAATCGATGGAATTTTTGGTAGAATACTCGATTACTAAAATATTCGATAGCTACAGCCCTAATTGAGAGTACACCTTGCCACAATGTCAGATGCATCGTTTCAGGACAGTCTGATGTGTAATTACAAAATAAGAGCCTCTCACATCTAAGAAAAAAAAACTGCTGCATCTCTACTTTGAAAAATGTAAATATAAAAAAGTTATAGATTGCACAGGCCACTTTCACCTCAGATTGAGAGTACACCTTGCCACAATGTCAGCTGCATCGTTTCAGGACGGTCTGATGTGGAATTACAAAATAAGAGCCTCCCAAATCTCATAAACAAGCTGCTTCATCTCTACTTTCAAAATTATATATTTAAAAAAGTTATGGATTGCACAGGAAACTTTAACCTCAGCTTGAGAGTACACCTTGCCACAATGTCAGCTGCATCGTTTCAGGACGGTCTGATGTGGAATTACAAAATAAGAGCCTCCCAAATCTCATAAACAAGCTGCTTCATCTCTACTTTCAAAATTATATATTTAAAAAAGTTATGGATTGCACAGGAAACTTTGACCTCAGCTTGAGAGTACACCTTGCCACAATGTCAGCTGCATCGTTTCAGGACGGTCTGATGTGGAATTACAAAATAAGAGCCTCCCAAATCTCATAAACAAGCTGCTTCATCTCTACTTTCAAAATTATATATTTAAAAAAGTTATGGATTGCACAGGAAACTTTCACCTCAGATTGAGAGTACACCTTGCCACCATTTCAGCTGCATCGTTTCAGGACGGTCTGATGTAAGATTACAAAATAAGAGCCCCCCAAATATCATAAATGAGATGCTACATCTCTATATAAAAAAATCTATAAAAAGTAAAGCTATACATTGCACAGACCACTTTCACCTCAGATTGAGAGTACACCTTACCACAATGTCAGCTGCATCGTTTCAGGACGGTCTGATGTGGAATTACAAAATAAGAGCCTCTCAAATCTCATAAATGAGATGCTGCATCTCTATATTAGAAAATCTATAAAAATCTATAAAAAATTAAAGTTATAGATTGCACAGGCCACTTTCACCTCAGATTGAGAGTACACCTTGCCACAATGTCAGCTGCATCGTTTCAGGACAGTCTGATGTGGAATTACAAAATAAGAGCCTCCCAAATCTCATAAATGGGATGCTGCATCTCTATATAAAAATAAATCTATAAAATTAAAGTTATACATTGCACAGACCATTTTCACCTCAGATTGAGAGTACATCTTGCCACAATGTCAGATGCATCGTTTCAGGACGGTCTGATGTGAGATTACAACATAAGAGCCTCCCAAATCTCATAAATAGGATAGTGCATCTCTATATTCAAAAATCTATAAAAATCTAAGTTCTAGATTGCACAGGCCACTTTCACCTCAGATTGAGAGTACCCCTTACCACAATGTCAGCTGCATCGTTTCAGGACAGTCTGATGTGGAATTACAAAATAAGAGCCTCCCAAATATAATAAATGAGATGCTACATCTCTATATAAAAAAATCTATACAAATTAAAGTTATACATTGCACAGGCCACTTTCACATCAGATTGAGAGTACACCTTGCCACAATGTCAGCTGCATCGTTTCAGGACAGTCTGATGTGTAATTACAAGATAAGAGCCCCCAAATATAATAAATGAGATGCTACATCTCTATATAAAAAAATCTATAAAAAATACAGTTATACATTGCACTGGCCACTAGGGCTGTAGCTATCGAATATTTTAGTAATCGAGTATTCTACCAAAAATTCCATCGATTAATCGAGTAATCGGATAAAATGTGTTTTTGCTTAATTAAAGTGCAATATTAATTATGCAAGAGATAAGACTCCTGGGTCTCTTAAAATGAACAACTAAGTTTCCTTTTTTAGAAAAAAAATATTTTTAGATTTTAAATGCATAGAACGCAATGCATACATCAAAAATAACATTTGTTATTAAAACATTAAACATTAAAACACATACAACATTAATTTAATTTATCTTTTAATTATTAAAAATGAAGCAAACTTAACTTTTTAGTAAACAAAAGGGATTTACTATAAAAAATAAAACATGGAAGAAATGTTTTGTGATTAAACCTTAAAAAAAAAAATATATTTTTTTTAGTAGTAGGCTATGTACATTCTGTTGAACAATAGTCTTTAACCGGACTTTTATTTTGACGGGTTGACGTACCTTAACGTACAGTTCTGTGTATGTGATGTGATATTAGTTTTACTCAAATCAAACGGTCAAATGCTCATGAAGTGACTGTCAGAGCAGTTCTGGAGATGTTGTTCATGTGTTCACGTCCTTATTTAGTGAGAGGAAAGACGCTGAATTCACCGCAGCGTCACGCGCGATTCAGTGTTTTTAATGAATGAAGACGCGCTTCTGCTCCATTCATTAACACAGACATGCAGAACATGCAGGATTCATATTTAAATAGACTGTTCCGGCTTAATATTTACAGAGATTAGTCCATATCGTGATTTGATGTAAGTGCAATGACCTATTTTTTATTAATTCATTCAAAATTTGGCAAATTCCGTGGCATTCCGCATTAAACTGTAAATTCCGTTTTTATGACTGGATTCTGCGATTTCCTCCGTATTTTCTGCATCGCGGAAATCATAGGGCCCTAGTTGTGGAATGCCAGCTCGATCTTGCAGTGGACACACACCACGACGTTCTCTTTACGTTTGCCCGCGCCCTCAAATCAAAACACTGCTGTCTCCTTGCAGTATGCGACTTCAGACGCAGCGCTTGTGTCTCCTTCCGCTTTGTGGGTGACGTAAACGCGTTGTGTCACATTAAAACAATCATTGCGAAAGAACCTGACGTGAGATTAAAAGTTATTAAAAGAGGCTTCGAGGCAGAGGAATTTGCCTCGATCATTTTTTGTAATCGATTTACTCGAGTTACTCGAGGAATCGTTTCAGCCCTACTCTCAATCTGAGGTGAAAGTGGCCTGTGCAATCTATAACTTAGATTTTTATAGATTTTTGAAAATAGAGATGCAGCATCCCATTTATGAGATTTGAGAGGCTCTTATATTGTAATTCCACATCGGACTGTCCTGAAACGATGCATCTGACATCGTGGCAAGGTGTACTCTCAATCTGAGGTGAAAGTGGCCTGTGTAATCTATAACTTTAATTTTTATAAATTTTTTAAAGTAGATGCAGCAGCATGCAGCTGACACTGTACTTTCTGTCTGTGCATTCTAGAACTTTTATTTGTATAGCTTTTCGAATGTAGAGATGCAACAAGCATATATTATTGTTCTTATTTTGTAATATGAGTATTAGAGGGTTTTTATTTTGGTATTGAGCATCAGACAGTAACGGACTGTGTGTTGGGGGAAAAAAGTAGCGTTCGCTGGAAGAGCACTCCATTCAGATCAGTTCTCTGACGGTGTGACCGTAATACGTAGTTTATGCGCGACCCTCGAAATAACGTGGCGGCTAGATTGACCGTGCTTTTCTACTTGGCGGCTGGCTTGACCGCAGTAGAACGAGCGGGTGGGCCACAGCATCGGGTTTGACGACCGCGAGGGTGAGCTGCAATGCCTTCACACACCGCATGCTTCAGGGCTTACACTTCTACTAAAAATCATCAAAGGTCATCAGCTCTTGAAACACTTAAATGCTCGTGAACATTTCACAGCTCTTTCATTTTCCAATGCTCTGTGCAACATGATACATTAATCGATAGGCGAAAAAAAAACGATCGAAAAAAACTAGTTTTCAGTCTGATTTCTCAAGAGAAATAAGGCTTGTTTTATAAACGTGCTCTGCGCTGTGGTTACATGGGCGCCGCCATCTTGCCCGGTAGTAAACATAGGAAGTTACACAGCGCACACGCGCAGCTCTCACCAGAGTCATTCTATTTCGACCAACCCTTGCAATGTAACTGCTTTTTTGACAATAAATCTATAACTAGCCAGCACAATAGCTGATATTTGTTTTTAACGAAGTAAACTGTACCTCGAATAAAAATCTTGCTGGTTTAAACACATTTTAACAGGGGATCAATGCATGCTTTTCTTTATTTTAGTGCTAAAAAAAGTATATTATGTTTGATAAAATATATAATATGTACAACAACCCATTTCCTAGCAATGCTGTGGAAAACTTTCAACAAAATACAGAAAATAATTGTTACAGATGTAGCCCAATGTTACACATTCCCTGTTGTAGGCAATAGGAGCAGCTATATATATATATATATATATATATATATATATATAAGAATAATAAAGACGTTTAAGACATAATAATTTATGTTAATAAACGTTATGTTAATAAACGTTTGGTTGTTCAGCATTACACAGTCTCAGGTGTTTATTTTTTTTTTTTGAGAGTGCATTTTTGATATTATACAGTTATACTAGCTCTTTAGGGACAGTATACAGGATGGTATATCGGGGTCAGGGCACAGTATAATGAGATGAAGTAGATTCACTTCTTTATTGTGATATTCTGTATTGCCAACAGTCTGAAATAAAAAAAGGAAGTCATGAAATCACTGGTATCTTACAACAAAAAAAAGGGGGGGGGGTGTCCCCACCAAAGCTGAGACCAAACCTATGCCCATGCTTTTACATGTGAGTTTGTCTTTACATGCATGTGAGGGATCAAGCATGAAAATTGTTTTAAGACAGCCGTGAAACCTATAGTGATGATGCAGTAACAAAAAAGATTTTTGGGAATTGATGATTTTTGGGAATTATTTTCTTAACACTGATCTGATTATATTATAATCATGGTATATTTATTTTTATTGTCACGTCACAGCTTCAGGCTGCAGAGAATAGAATCATTGATTTTCACACGCATATTGTCCTTCGTTCATTTGCCAGGCAGTACGATTATGTCAGTTTTGACCTAGTTACCCCAACTTTAACCTGACCACCAATGCTCACACGTTCATTCATTGGGAACCCCCCGCTTTTCGGTGAGATTGCTGACACCAGTTGAACCAATCCATATCCCGTTTTGACACCCTGCCTATTTCTTGTGGGTGTTTTAAGGAGTGGCAGGATGGGGTCAGAGGTGCATTTCCTGCCATATGATCATTTGGTCTGCTGCTTAGTAAAATCTAGCCTTCATTTACTAAAACTGTAGCCTACTTGTGACTGGAAAAATACATGTGAAGGTGTTCACCAGCTAGTCAGAGATTTAACAGCAAATCACAGAAATGCTTCTCACATGTAATGTGAATTGCGAATAAATAATAATAATAATAAAAAAACATAAAACAAAACTATTTATTTTTATTCAAAGAGCATCTTTGTGGGGCAGGGAGTAAGCTGTGTACCTCTCAGTTGCTAGCACCTGTTTTGACATCTACTGAAATGCAAGTGTCCTTTGACCTTTTCTATTCCCATTCTTCACAGCGCTGCACCAGACTCTCACAGACAGCTGTGTCAACCTCAGCGGGAGCAACTGTCATACCTACAGAAGGACAAGACTTTTAAAGCTGAAGAATTATGATGTGCCTTAACCAGCTCCACTTTAGATGTGTATTGATGACTTTCATATTACACAAGAAATCACATGTATCAAACACACACACACACACACACAAGCAAAACTGCATTTCTGTCATCATTTACCCATTCCAAAACTGAATGACTTACTTTCTTCTTCACAACAAGACATATTTTGATGAATATTTAAAGTGTTTTTCCATACAATGAAAGTCAGTGTGACCCCATTGACATCCATTGTGTACTCAGGGAAAACACACACACAGAGAGGGAGAGAGAGAGATTTTCATAATATCTATGTTCCACAGACAAAAGAAAGTAATGCAGGTTTGGGATGACATGAGTGTGAGTAAATTTTAATTAAACTGCATTTATGTTTTCCCAGGTGATCTAAAATATCCTCTTTTAAAAATCATGTTTGTCATACATCTAAGACATGAATTTACTTTTCCGGATTAAAAATATGATCTTCCATTGTTTTAAGAAACCACATTTACATTTATGCTTTACATTTTATTATGATTTTTTTTTTCTGATTCAAGGTATAGATTTACTTGCTTTTGCTGGGAATTGAACCAATGTCCTTGGGGTTGCTAGCACCATGCTTGACTGTTTGAGCGTTGACCTTGTTTTTTCGAGTGCCATGCTTCTGTCTGCATATTCAAGTGTCTTTTATTACTATATACTAAGATTTAAATTAATCATTTGATACAGTACATTTGTTGTGCACATATGTTTTGACATTGTGCATATATAAAAAAATATCTGCATTACATCTGTAATTACACTTTTGACCCTACTTTACTCCTTAACCCATTCTTAAACCTAGTCGTACCAACAGTCCTGTTCCTAACCATATCCCACCTCAATAACAACAACAGTGTTTTGCAATAAAACAGGATTAGTAACAGTAAATAAATTGCAACAATTAATTAAGTGCATAGTTATTCAAACACCTAATATAAAGCGGGACTGTCTAGAGTCCTAAAAAAAAACATTTAATTGTTTCCCAGATTCTGTTAGATTTTTTTTTATTCAATTTGAATAAATTACATTTTAACAATCAAAAATATGTCTAATCAATTACATTCATAAATCTTTAACAACTTAGCAATTTATTTAAATTTTAGCAATAGCACTCTAAAAAAATATTTTATTTTTCTGAAATTCTGCTTTGTCTGATTTAATTTTTATGTGTTTTATGATATTATACAAATTATCAAAATGTGGTTATCAGTTGAATGCATAAAACTAAACAATTTAATAAACTTTTTAAAATGTAACTTTTGGGGGCAAACAAAGTGCTGCATAACAGAGGTTTACAATTTAAATTTAAACGTGGATGACACATTATTGATGTTTTTTGATATTGCTCAAAAAATACATTTAATATATTGTATTACTTTTGTTATATTACTTCAAAATGCACATTCAAATTTTTCAGTCAAATTATTATATTTGGGACCTAACATGATTCACAACCTTTTGCATTTATCTGTCATAAAGGGCCTCTAGATTAAGGGTCTGAGTGAAAGAAAGGAATTATTTCTCAACACTAAGGGCTTTAGTTATGGGTGAATGTTAATATGTATATTTATAGGCCTATGGGTGGATGTTTATATGTATAACTTTGTATGTATAACTGTAGTTATATGATCAGTAAGCGCCATTCAACACAACAACCACAGTATCATTGTTTCTATGCAACGGAGCAGAAATATAATAAAAGATTATAGCTAGTTACTTCCAGTCTTGTGATGTGCGTTTGTCCTGGGAATCAGCTGTTTAAATGGCACTGCCTGAAAAATTATATGTCAGCCTCCGGAAAAAGACAGAGCTAAATGACCTCTTAGAATAAACTGGGATGCTGCTGACCAAATGCTAGTGTCAGAGAGTAACAAAGTTATTAGCACCGTGGGGCCCAGCTTGACTGCCTGCATTAAAAATAAACAGAGCGGTCAGATTTGGAGCTTACGTTCTCCTCAAACACTGAGCATTCTCATTCTCATTCTCTCTCTCTCTCTCTCTCTCTCTCTCTCTCTCTCTCTCTCTCTCTCTCTCCCTCTCTCTTTCGTTCACTATTTTCCCATTGACATGAGTGAACACTTGCTCTGTATTGTTTCCATAGTGTATTAAAGACATAACCTTACAATTGTTTCACAGCTTCCATTGGATTAGCTACTAAAAATGACTGGTCATGGTAGATCATGGATCAATGATCAGGGTTCATGGTTTTAATTGTTATATTTATTGTATGGATTATGTTTTTAACTCAATGTTCATTTGAACAGTAAACAATTTAAAATTATGGGAAACTACGACATATTTTTAGCTTTAGAAGCAAAACTATCTTCACTAACAGGTGTAATGACCTGTGGTTATTACTGGCGGCATATGTTGTAATCCTCGGTAATGATATAGATAGAAATGTCTAATTTGTTACTGTCATGTGCAGCCACAGGAAACAGTAATTGTTGAGCATGCATGGTACTATTCCTGAGAAGAGCAATGCTGCTGGCTATTTGTGGTAGTTTAATGCTGTTAAAAGGGTGCAGAGTGTTGGGTTTCAGAGCAAGCCTCATCTCTGGCCCTGGGTCTCCTGTTGCCTGGGCTTCTTTTAGAACACAGGTGCTGACTTCAGGGGTACTGGTGTGCTTGTTGCAGGGGAAAATGTACCAGACCTCTCCCATTTCCTCCATGGAACTGGGTCGGGTTCATTCTGTGGGTGGCTCATGAAATCATGTGGTTTCAAGCACAGTGCAAAACCGGACAGTTCATCAAACTAATAAGAGTATCAAATGAGTATCATTTTTTAACGATTCACATTAAAAAGAATGTAATGAACAAAAGTCTGTACTACATTTTTTTTTAATGCTTATTATGAAGTTTCATGTCTGTGACAACTGTTGTAAGACTGAATTATTAATATTTTAATATATAAAATTTATATATTAAATATATGACATTTCTGAAGAATCATCTGAAATTTGAAATCACAGTAATAAATTACATTTGAAAATATATTAAAATGGAAACAGTTCTTTTAAATTGAAATTAAGTTTCAAAATTATTGATTGTATTTTTGATTTAATAAATGCAATAAATTGTATTCTTAATTTATATATATATATATATATATATATATAGAGAGAGAGAGATAGAGAGAGAGAGAGAGAGAGAGAGAGAGAAAGAGAGATATGTCATATATATATGTTATATAACAAGATTATGATTTAAATATATATATAGTCATCATCTTGTTATATAACATGATCACCACAAACACAGACTTCATTTTATTGTTTAAAAGACAAAACAAAATAACCGTATTATGAGCATTATATTGAGTAGGTGTCTTAGACTTTCGGGCCCCACTGTAAAGACAATATTTTATTAAGTTAGAATATCATCGAAGTGTTTTGTTGGCTATACAGCATTATGTAAAATGCCACAAAACAAATGTTCAGAAAAATGTGTTGTCATATAAACATTATTGTTGGTGCTCAGAAAAACTGTGCTTGTAATGTTTGCCATTATCAAAGTAAACTGAAGCATCTTGATCTCAAATCTTTCCAGCCTTGAGCCTAAAACCCGCTAGCTTATCAAATCCAAGACTGTAGTAACACTAGCTTGTTTCAGCTGTGACTACTAACCCACAACTGTACAGAAGTCACTTGCCCACAGTTGTATTTCTGGTTTCTCTTCTCTCTCCCTAAAGGAGCCATTGAAATTTGGTGTAAAAAGAGGAGCAGTGGGTGTAGGGTGTCTCAAGGCGAATGTGAACAGCTGAGGTGTGATTTCACAGGCTCGCTCTCCCCTGTCACTGCCCTGATTGGGTTGGACAGCAGGCATAGGAGAGGCCCTGGCTTCTAAAGGACACCAACAGGTGGAGGACCACGGGGCAGAGGGGGGAGTATAAGGGAGGCTGAGCGCTTGAAAAGGCCGGGAGCATGTGGCTATGTCTGGGCAGAATCCACCAGTCATGTAAAGAGGACCATACTCTGTAGCACTCAGCAGAAGAAGGAAGATGGGAACAGAAAGGTGTGGGCAGAGTTTTCATTTGTGGCTAGATTGAGTTGGCAATAGTAGGCAAGTTTTTGTTGTTTGATTTTTTTATAATTATATTATTTTATATTATATTGGGACTATTTATTAATAACTTTTTTTTTTACCTCTCTAATCTATTTTTGTTCATATATACATACATATATATATATATATATATATATATATATATATATAAATTCTTTATTGGCAAGGCAGTGAAGGTTAAAAATCAAATTATTTTTTAATTAAATAAGAGTAGACAAACACGTACCCATTCCATGTATGGGATGAAATTTTTCAACTCTTTCTAATACACAGAAATATATATATATATATATATATATATATAAAGCTATGTATATTATATATAGCTCCATTTTTATTTTACGTTTGGACTGAGATGCTGGGTGACATCTCTGTTTTACGAGGCAGCAAATGGAAGATTTTACACCTCTGCCACTGGAAATGGTGCTGATAAAGGAAATGGAGGTATGAGCGTGTTACAGGGTTTTCACCTGAGGTGTCATAGCTTGTCTTTGATCTACTGTAAATCAGTCTCTATATCAAGAAGGAGTAAAAAGGGGGCAGTGTGCCCATTTTTAGCTTTCCATGTGGTGGAATGAGAAACCTTCTGTTCTATTTGAATGTGAGAAAGATGTGCTAGTCCTCTCCCGCTTGGCTGGCTAACCTCCATGTACTTCCCTGTGTATGGATACTTGTCAACACAAAAATAATAATGAAAAGGAGGAAATAACTAAATACAGGTAAATTCTGTTTTTCTTTGCATTTGAGCTGTAATATAACTTATTTTACAGAGAGTTTTTTTTTGTGAGCAACAAATGTTTGTTGTGAATGAATGCTAAAAACTGCTTTTTTTTATGTGTTTCTGGACAATATTTATGCATCCACTTTGGCGTTATCCAGCATTTTCCTTTGATTTTCTCTATAACTTAATATTGTTATGAAGCAGCAAAATTCTCCTCACTCTATTTTGTTTAAAACATTTATCTTCTTTATATACGACATATGCATTTTTTCTATTCTGTGAAGAAACTAAAATTTGCCGCTTGTGATGACATGCTTCCTTATAATCCCATATGAATATTCAAGTTATGGAATGTAAGGAAGTGTGTGGTTTCAGGAGGAATCCATCACCACAGGACTGTAGCATGCAAATAAAACACATCATGATGGATATAAAATGATTCATTAAACATAAACTGAACAGTTTTAATCCCAACACTGACATACATTTGTGTCATTTTGTATTCTCAGATGACAAAAATCATTTGAGCTGCATGAAGTATTCTGGATCAGGTGGTAAAGCTGTTGTTTTAGTGAGCTGGCTTGCCTTAGACGCACGTTTGGGGCATCCACACCCTGATCATCTCTCACTGACCCATAGCTACTGAAGATCCAGGGCAGACTGACAGAGTACAACTGTCCCTCACTTCACTAAACCTCATGGGTTTTATTAAAGAGGGCACTAGATTATTCTTTCCCAAATATCAGCACATTTAACAAAAAGGCAGTAATTAACAATGCTGAACTTATCTGGCAATGTTCACTCACTGAACAGCACAGAAAATAAAATGACACTTTACTGAAGACACAGTTTGTAAATGGGGCCAAGCTGATTTCATTTTGTTATTTGTTTTATTATTATTACATTTTACATTTATCTTCTCAACAGGTAAACTGCAAGAGTGATTTGATGAACATTGTCAACATAAACTTCATTAATCTTCCTCCCTTTGCCCGCCGTTCTCTCTTTTTGAAGAAGCACGTCTTGCTGTGGCTGGTCAAATGGAACCAAGTCAGGTGTTTCTGCAAGGTTTGGTCCCCTTCAACCAGCTACTGCGTCGTGAATACAGCCCACAAAGAGCAAATATTATAAGAGAGTCATTCAGTAAAATCTGATATTTGTCATTTAAAATGTACTGGTCCTTTAAAGTATTTCATTATTTTATTGTCTATGATTTCTTCTAAAATTCAATAAACTATTTTCCTTTTCAGTGTTGTGTTTATTTTCTCCTTCTTAATAGTAATAAGTTATTCTTTATAGAAAAATCATTCGGTTCCTGAGCTTGTCATTCATTGCCCTTGTGAAAAAGAAGGGTGCTTAATTTGTGAACTTTTTGAATTGTTTTGAATGTGTAAAATAGTCTATTTAATTATATTTTATAAATGATTAAATAATGAAATTATTGCATTTTATTATTCGAAAAATGTATAGTGAATTTTTTTTTGAATATAATTAGAATTAATGATCTAATTTTTTTAAATGTTACAGTAAGTGCCTTGTTTTACTGGCTGATGAAGGGGGAAAAATATGAGTTTTCTTTTGTACCTTATTTATGTTTGAGCTCTCAATTAACAGAAATAAAACAAATATAAATGCACTAAAATAGTCTGTCTGTCTATACCTGCATCATGCACATTGTCCCTGTGTGTGTGTGTGTGTGTGTGTGTGTGTGTGTGCGCGTGCGTGCGTATGTGTGTGTGTGTGTGTGTGTGTTGTGTGTGTGTGTCAGATGGACAAGCAGTGTTTTTACAGGACAGGTGCTCTCAAGCATCCCTGCTTTGTAACGAACAGAGAAGAGATGAGACTGCCAGAGGATCTGAGATTGGAGGAGAAGAGCGAGACTCACTCCATCTCCGACTGTTTATGAATTATACCTGGAATGTCTGTGTGGTTCATTGAATAGAGTACAGCAGAAGCAGGTGGACACCTACCTTTGTTTCATTAACTATTCTTAAACTAGAAACATGAATTAATTGTGTAGGACAGTGTTTCTCAATTGGTTCTTCGTTGTAATGACAACAAAACAGTATCAAAACAAAAAATAATCAAAAGTTTTACTAAAATATTACAAACTACTTCAGTGAATTGGTCCAGTCAGAATGAGAGTCTGATAAGTATAATCCACACCACTCCAGCACAGATCAAGCATTGCTTATAAGTGAAAACTGTCCAAAACAGAAAATGACAATTCACTGTAAATCCCAACTCACCCATTTCACAAAATGTTTGTGTAGGGTGTACACACACACACACACACTTATATACATTTATATATATATATATATATTTCATCCAAAAACACATCCCATATTAGCTAGACATTTTTTAAGCTCAAGACAACAAGTGTTGATTTTTTATTTAACTTTATTCAAATGTATAAAGCCTAATGTGTATGAATTCAGTGTTTTTAACTCATAAGGTATTTTCCCCAAATATCCCGAGGTGGAATTGATGTGTAAATAAAGTGATAAGATGCCAACTCAACTTTTTAATTTTTATTATTGTGTTTAATGTATTAATGTTTTAAATAAACAGCTGAGTCAAGTATCTTTACCAATAGGCTATATATATATATATATATATATATATATATATATATATATATATATATATATATATATATATATATATATAATTATTACATATACAAAATCCGAGTAATAGTTTAGAAACAAATATTGAGCTACATATTTTTCCACATATAATTTTATGTATTCATTTATTTGTTTGATATAATTGTAACTTAATGGCCTATAAAACGGAACACGCATACGTTGTTACGGATATTAATGTTATTATTCAAAAGGAACAGGTCACGCATTCCTATCGTTTCATCCGCGTATGAGCCCATGTGACGTCACATAACAATTAGAACGTGTCGCTTATCTTAAAGGCATTGAACTCACTTGCACATTTTGTTGGTTGAAGTTTCGGAGTAATCTGTTTATCAGAGTGAAAAAAAAAACTGTGTTATCATGGGACTGTTTTCACGACTGAAGAAAGCCTGCAAAGTGGAGCGTGTAGACGCACCCCAAACCTGTGTGCTGCTCAAATACACGACCATCACGGCGGAAAACCACGGGCATCCTCACCCTCTTGATGAGACGCCTGGTGGTGCTGATGAGATCGTTGACAGGGAAAGGGAGGCAGGGAGACGAGAGAGAATTAAGAAGAGGTTTTGTAGAGCTTTTCTTAATCTCTTTCGCCTAAGAACTGGAAAATACGACCTGGCTAAGTCTGAGAAAGTGTACCGAAGTGAGGCGGGGTCGTATCGGGGACTTACCGATGGTAAAATCACATATGATGATAGAGGTTTGTATTTCCTTCATCAGGGAAACTTTTGTTGTTCTTGTGTACAGATTTTTATAAGCAAAAATCTACAAAAGAAAAATAACTGGACCAGAAAAAGAAAAAAAAGATTATCATCCCAAACATTTTAGAGTGAGAGCTTAAAGATCACAAGTGAAATGACATTTTATTTTTTTAGACTATTACAGACAACCAAAACCAGAAAAGTCATTTTTGTTACTTCAAATAAAATAAATGTCAACTGAAATTAATTAAAACAAATATTTAAAACAACGTTACCAGAGCAACATCTCTTATTTTCACATAGTTAACTTGATGTAAGTTACTAAAATAACTTAAACTGAAACTGAAATAAAATTGTATATAAATTATATAGACAAATTTATTTAGGTGTCATAACCAAAAATAAATAGGTTTACATTGTCTGCAGAAATTGAATTGTTCAATACTTTTTAATTCTTCATAATTTTTAACTTATGTTATTAATGTTTCCTCTTTAGATCAGACTTCTCTACAACACATCCCTGTTGTAGAGATCCATGATCATCAAGAAGCTCATGCTTCTGAGGTTCTCCCAGCTTTAGAGAAACACCTGGAGCAGGATGTTCCTAAACCTCAGGGTGTCCCTCAATCTCAGGACGTCCCTCAACCTCAGGGTGTCCCTCAATCTCAGGACGTCCCTCAACCTCAGGGTGTCCCTCAATCTCAGGACATCCCTCAACCTCAGGACATCCACACTCCAGTCGGTTTGACTGAAGAGGACATAGTGGAAGCGCTGGACAAGGGTAAATTTACTGCCCTACCAAACCAATCAGTACACACAGTACATTAACAAACCAATCAGTACACACTTTTATTCAGAAACCAATCAATTTACATTGTTTGGAGATGTTTATTTCTTTCAAAAGACCCCTTGAAAAACTGCTGTAATCTGATTATACAATATTCTATAAATATTACTGGTATTCCCTTCTTTAGATCAGTCATCTCTACAGCACATTATAGAGATCTGTGATCTTCATGAAGCTCCAGTCTCTGAAGTCCTCATCGCTGAGGATCAGATGGAGCAGGACGTCCTCCAACATCAGGACGTCGATGCTCCAGTAAATTCTGCTGAAGATGACAAAGCAGAACTGGTCAAGGGTAAGTTTACTGCCATAATCTATAAAACAATTATCACATTCACAATTTTTCAAAAGTGCCATAAATAAAAATGTGACTAATTTGAGTAAGCAATAGTGTATTCATATCAGACTGGATTCATACTATTGGTATTCCCCTCTGTAGACCAGTCTTCTCTACAGCAAATTGTAGAGATTCATGATCATGGAGAAGCTCCAGTCTCTGAAGTCCTCCCTGCTGCTGAGGATCAGCTTGAGCAGGGCGTCCTCCAACATCAGGACATCGATGCTCCAGTAAATTCTGCTGAAGATGACAAAGCAGAACTGGTCAAGGGTAAGTTTACTGCCATAATCTATAAAACAATTATCACATTCACAATTTTTTCTAAAGTGCCGTAAATAAAGATTTGACTAATTTGAGTAAGCAATAGTGTATTCATATCAGACTGGATTCATACTATTGGTATTCCCCTCTGTAGACCAGTCTTCTCTACAACAAATTGTAGAGATTCATGATCATGGAGAAGCTCCAGTCTCTGAAGTCCTCCCTGCTGCTGAGGAGGGCGTCCTCCAACCTCAGGACGTCCACACTCCAGCTAGCTCCTCTGAAGATGATGAAGCAGAGGAGCCGGAGAACAGTAAGGATAATACATATTTGTGAAGTAGAAAATGTTATTGTAAATGATAAAATGCTTAAAAATGTATTTCATTCTACCTACATTTGTTTATCTTCTAATAGACCACATTTTCTGGCGATATGAATTTGGCTCCAAGCTGGGTGAAGGAAGCAACAGCCACATACATGCAGGGACTCGCTGCAAGGATGGCCTTAAGGTTTATTTATTTATTTGTACTCCGATTTATGAATGGAATGACCTCTGTGCAAATGCTTATTGTTAATTCTTTGCTTTGTTGCTCAGGTGGCTGTGAAAATTGCTGAAAAGACTCCAAATATGCCATATATAAGAGTTGTGAGTAGCCTGCACTCTGTATATCATTGCTTCTCAGTAACTGTTTCCATTTCTGAAATCTTAAATTCATGTTAATGTAACTTTGTCCTTTTAGCCTGGTCATCCCAAACACCTTCCCATGGAGATCGGCCTGACACTCATGGCTAATAACGGCCCCCCTGTTCCACAGATAATTAAGCTGCTGGACTGGCAGGATGACCCGGACCACTATGTCATGGTCTTTGAGCGGCCCGTGCCAAGCATGAGCATGTTTAGTTTTGTGAAGCTCCAACGAAGGCTCAATGAAGAGATGGCACGAAATGTTATGTCTCAGGTCATTCATGCCTCTAAGATTTGCTGCGAGCGTGGAGTCTTCCATCGAGATATAAAACTGGAGAACCTCATAGTGAACCCCGACACGTTGGAGGTCAAGTTGATCGACTTCGGGTGCGGCACGCTCATGAAGGATTCTGCCTACGTGGCCTTCAATGGTATGTTTGCCAGCAGCGTGTTTAGCTCACTGAAACACATCCTGCTGTATAAATGCATTAAATATAAAATCTCTTCTTTCTAGGCACAGAAATTTTCTGTCCACCGGAGTTTGATGTCGACGGCAGGTACCATGCAAAGCCGGCGACAGTTTGGTCATTGGGGATCCTGCTGTTTGTGATGGTGTGCGGGTATTTTCCAGAAGACAAAGACCTGCACATGATCAGTAAGAACGTTCAGTCCAACCCTGACCTGTCAAAAGGTGAGATCTTCATCATAGAACGAAGACTGACAATTTGAGCTCTAATCATAAAAATATACAATCTACATATAAAACAGTGTCAAGTTAACAATCAGACACCCCACTCATCTTTTTGAACAGAGTGCTGCCAGATGATTTGCTCTTGCCTGCAGCCTGATCCACAGCAGAGACTTATTCTGGAGGAGATGCTGCTTCATGACTGGTTTATGGTACTAAGAGTCTAAGATTTGCTAAATGTTTTTCTTCTCTTCTTCTTCTTCTTCATACAATCATTTTAAACATTTAAAAGTCAAGTTTGCTCTAAATGTAAGGTATTTTGATTAATAACACTGATTTATGTTTCAGGTTCTGTAAGACATGGGAAACAACCAAAAACGACTCCCTGTCAGGACCACTGTGTTGTTTTCTGTCTCCCGTCAGCGTTGTGTCCAGCAGACTGACATGAGTGGCCTTTCCATCCCTTGAAGCAGCATTATTTATATTTATCATTTGTTTTAGTTATTTGTATTGAGTATTAAGAATCATTTTTATGAGAAAAAAGTATTAAAATATTAAGTATAAATAATACATTTGTCTTAAGATATTGTCATGGTTGGTAAAACCGTCGTCTCTGTTGATCACTATTGCGTGGAGTTTTTGTTGTGTCTCTCGTCTGCAATGATCCTTTCAAACGGGCGTCTCTGTTCATCAGCTTCAGCTGCCACTCATTATCTGCTCCCTATTTATTGCCCTGTCTTTCGGTTTGTTTGACAGATTGTTGTTTGAAGCCCTCTGTTACATGCCTGGTTTCTCGTCCCTGTTTCTGACTGTCTTCACTACGTTGGATCACAGCTCTTCTGGAGCCCCATCCACTCACCTCTCCACCGGATCACTCATCTCAGTTCCTGCATCACGCTCTCCGGGGGTCTCATCTCACCGTTACTTCCTGGCCACGTGTGACTTCATCTCTCTCCATCCTGTTCCTGCTGGTTATCTTCTGTTAATTTGTTTATCTACTCATTAAAACTACATTCACTTGCATTTGCTTCATTGCCCTTCCTATCTTTACAGATAGTTATGCACTAGGCTATGTGTTCCTAGAGTGTCTATAAACTGGACCTCTTTCTTTCTCCTGTTGACTGCTGGAATGTATTATTATTTTGGAAAGCTGTGAATTTAAAAATAATAACATAAAAATCCATAAGACAAAAGTTAGAGTGAAAACTAATATTAAATGATATACTTCACACAAAATACGACCCATGTTTGACTTATTTATTTTTTATATACAGTAGCCTACAGCCCAAAAGTTTGGACATGCGTTCTCATTCAATGAGTTTTCTTTATTTACATGACTATGGAAATTCTAGAGTCACAGCGAAGGCATCAAGGGCTATTTGACCAAGAAGGAGAGTGATGGGGTGCTGCGCCAGATGACCTGGCCTCCACAGTCCAATCGAGATGGTTTAGGGGTGAGCTGAGCAGACGGACAAGCAGTGTTTTTACAGGACAGGTGCTCTCAAGCATCACTGCTTTGTAACGAACCGAGAAGAGATGAGACTGCCAGAGGATCTGAGATTGGAGAAGAAGAGCAAAAGCAAGGTCACTCCATCTCCGACTGTTTATGAATTATACCCAGAGTCTGGAATGATCTGTGTGGTTCATTGGATAGACTACAGGAGAAGCAGGTGGACACCTACCTTTGTTTCATTAACTATTCTTAAACTAGAAACATGAATTAATTTTGTAGGACAGTGTTTCTCAATTGGTTCTTCGTTGCAATGACAACGACACAGTATCAAAACAAAAAATAAACAAAAATTTTACTAAAATATTACAAACTACTACAGTGAATTGGTCCAGTCAGAATGAGAGTCTGATAAGTATAATCCACACCACTCCAGCACAGATCAATCTTATAAGTGAAAACTGTCCAAAACAGCAACTGTTTGTGGATTTGATTTTGAGAAGACAATACACTGTAAATCCCAACTCACCCATTTCACAAAATTTTTGTGTGGGGTGTACACACATGCACACACACACACACACACACACACACACACTTTTATATATATATATATATATATATATATATATATATATATATATATATATATATATATATTAATCCAAAAACACATCCCATATTAGCTAGACATTTTTTAAGCTCAAGACAACAAGTGTTGATTTTTTAGTTAACTTTATTCAAATGTATAAAGCCTAATGTGTATGTATTCAGTGTTTTTAACTCATAAGGTATTTTCCCCAAATATCCCGAGGTGGAATTGATGTGTAAATAAAGTGATAAGATCACAACTCAACTTTTTAATTTTTATTATTGTGTTTAATGTATTAATGTTTTAAATAAACAGCTGAATCAGGTATCTTTACCAATATATGTTTACATATACAAACATCCGAGTAATAGTTTAGAAACAAATATTGTTTACATTTTAGCTACATATTTTTCCACATATAATTTGTATGTATTCATTTATTTATTTTATATAATTGTAACTTAATGGCCACGCATACGTTGTTATGTTATGGATATGTTTTTATTCAAAAGGAACAGGTCACGCATTCCTATCGTTTCATCCGCGTATGAGCCCCTGTGACGTCACACAACAATTAGAACGTGTCGCTTATCTTAAAGGCTTTGAACTCACTTGCACATTTTGTTGGTTGAAGTTTCGGAGTAATCGGTTTTTCAGAGTGGAAAAAACTGTGTTATCATGGGACTGTTTTCACGACTGAAGAAAGCCTGCAAAGTGGAGCGTGTAGACGCACCCCAAACCTGTGTGCTGCTCAAATACACGACCATCACGGCGGAAAACCACGGGCATCCTCACCCTCTTGATGAGACGCCTGGTGGTGCTGATGAGATCGTTGACAGGGAAAGGGAGGCAGGGAGACGAGAGAGAATTAAGAAGAGGTTTTGTAGAGCTTTTCTTAATCTCTTTCGCCTAAGAACTGGAAAATACGACCTGGCTAAGTCTGAGAAAGTGTACCGAAGTGAGGCGGGGTCGTATCGGGGACTTACCGATGGTAAAATCACATATGATGATAGAGGTTTGTATTTCTTTCACTAGGGAAACTTTTGTTGTTCTTGTGTACAGATTTTTATAAGCAAAAACCTACAAAAGAAAAATAACTGGACCAGAAAAAGAAAAAAAAGATTATCATCCCAAACATTTTAGAGTGAGAGCTTAAAGATCACAAGTGAAATGACATTTTATTTTTTTTAGACTATTACAGACAACCAAAACCAGAAAAGTCATTTTTGTTACTTCAAATAAAATAAATGTCAACTGAAATTAATTAAAACAAATATTTAAAACAATGTTACCAGAGCAACATCTCTTATTTTCACTTAGTTAACTTGATGTAAGTTACTAAAATAACTTAAACTGAAACTGAAATAAAATTGTATATAAATTATAGAGACAAATTTATTTAGGTGTCATAACCAAAAATAAATAGGTTTACATTGTCTACAGAAATTGAATTGTTCAATACTTTTTAATTCTTCATAATTTTTAACTTATGTTATTAATGTTTCCTCTTTAGATCAGACTTCTCTACAACACATCCCTGTTGTAGAGATCCATGATCATCAAGAAGCTCATGCTTCTGAGGTCCTCCCAGCTTTAGAGAAACACCTGGAGCAGGATGTTCCTAAACCTCAGGGTGTCCCTCAATCTCCGGGCGTCCCTCAACCTCAGGGTGTCCCTCAATCTCAGGACGTCCCTCAACCTCAGGGTGTCCCTCAATCTCAGGACGTCCCTCAACCTCAGGGTGTCCCTCAATCTCAGGACGTCCCTCAACCTCAGGACATCCACACTCCAGTTGGTTTGACTGAAGAGGACATAGTGGAAGCGCTGGTCAAGGGTAAATTTACTGCCAAACCAAACCAATCAGTACACACAGTACATTAACAAACCAATCAGTACACACTTTTATTTAGAAACCAATCAATTTACATTGTTTGGAGATGTTTATTTCTTTCAAAAGACCCCTTGAAAAACTGCTGTAATCTGATTATACAATATTCTATAAATATTACTGGTATTCCCTTCTTTAGATCAGTCATCTCTACAGCACATTATAGAGATCTGTGATCTTCATGAAGCTCCAGTCTCTGAAGTCCTCATCGCTGAGGATCAGCTGGAGCAGGACGTCCTCCAACATCAGGACGTCGATGCTCCAGTAAGTTCTGCTGAAGATGACAAAGCAGAACTGGTCAAGGGTAAGTTTACTGCCATAACCTATAAAACAATTATCACATTCACAATTTTTCAAAAGTGCCATAAATAAAAATGTGACTAATTTGAGTAAGCAATAGTGTATTCATATCAGACTGGATTCATACTATTGGTATTCCCCTCTGTAGACCAGTCTTCTCTACAGCAAATTGTAGAGATTCATGATCATGGAGAAGCTCCAGTCTCTGAAGTCCTCCCTGCTGCTGAGGATCAGCTGGAGCAGGGCGTCCTCCAACATCAGGACATCGATGCTCCAGTAAATTCTGCTGAAGATGACAAAGCAGAACTGGTCAAGGGTAAGTTTACTGCCATAATCTATAAAACAATTATCACATTCACAATTTTTCAAAAGTGCCGTAAATAAAGATTTGACTAATTTGAGTAAGCAATAGTGTATTCATATCAGACTGGATTCATACTATTGGTATTCCCCTCTGTAGACCAGATTTCTCTACAGCAAATTGTAGAGATTCATGATCATGGAGAAGCTCCAGTCTCTGAAGTCCTCCCTGCTGCTGAGGAGGGCGTCCTCCAACCTCAGGACGTCCACACTCCAGCTAGCTCCTCTGAAGATGATGAAGCGGAGGAGCCGGAGAACAGTAAGGATAATACATGTTTGTGAAGTAGAAAATGTTATTATAAATGATAAAATGCTAAAAAATGTATTTCATTCTACCTACATTTGTTTATCTTCTAATAGACCACATTTTCTGGCGATATGAATTTGGCTCCAAGCTGGGTGAAGGAAGCAACAGCCACATACATGCAGGGACTCGCTGCAAGGATGGCCTTAAGGTTTATTTATTTATTTTTACTCCGATTTATGAATGGAATGACCTCTGTGCAAATGCTTATTGTTAATTCTTTGCCTTGTTGCTCAGGTGGCTGTGAAAATTGCTGAAAAGACTCCAAATATGCCATATTTAAGAGTTGTGAGTAGCCTGCACTCTGTATATCATTGCTTCTCAGTTACTGTTTCCATTTCTGAAATCTTAAATTCATGTTAATGTAACTTTGTCCTTTTAGCCTGGTCATCCCAAACACCTTCCCATGGAGATCGGCCTGACACTCATGGCTAATAAGGGCCCCCGTGTTCCACAGATAATTAAGCTGCTGGACTGGCAGGATGACCCGGACCACTATGTCATGGTCTTTGAGCGGCCCGTGCCAAGCATGAGCATGTTTAGTTTTGTGAAGCTCCAACAAAGGCTCAATGAAGAGATGGCACGAAATGTTATGTCTCAGGTCATTCATGCCTCTAAGATTTGCTGCGAGCGTGGAGTCTTCCATCGAGATATAAAACTGGAGAACCTCATAGTGAACCCCGACACGTTGGAGGTCAAGTTGATCGACTTCGGGTGCGGCACGCTCATGAAGGATTCTGCCTACGTGGCCTTCAATGGTATGTTTGCTAGCAGCGTGTTTAGCTCACTGAAACACATCCTGCTGTATAAATGCATTAAATATAAAATCTCTTCTTTCTAGGCACAGAAATTTTCTGTCCACCGGAGTTTGATGTCGACGGCAGGTACCATGCAAAGCCGGCGACAGTTTGGTCATTAGGGATCCTGCTGTTTGTGATGGTGTGCGGGTATTTTCCAGAAGACAAAGACCTGCACATGATCAGTAAGAACGTTCAGTCCAACCCTGACCTGTCAAAAGGTGAGATCTTCCTCATAGAACGAAGACTGACAATTTGAGCTCTAATCATAAAGATATACAATCTACATATAAAACAGTGTCAAGTTAACAATCAGACACCCCACTCATCTTTTTGAACAGAGTGCTGCCAGATGATTTGCTCTTGCCTGCAGCCTGATCCACAGCAGAGACTTATTCTGGAGGAGATGCTGCTTCATGACTGGTTTATGGTACTAAGAGTCTAAGATTTGCTAAATGTTTTTCTTCTCTTCTTCTTCTTCTTCATACAATCATTTTAAACATTTAAAAGTCAAGTTTGCTCTAAATGTAAGGTATTTTGATTAATAACACTGATTTATGTTTCAGGTTCTGTAAGACATGGGAAACAACCAAAAACGACTCCCTGTCAGGACCACTGTGTTGTTTTCTGTCTCCCGTCAGCGTTGTGTCCAGCAGACTGACATGAGTGGCCTTTCCATCCCTTGAAGCAGCATTATTTATATTTATCATTTGTTTTAGTTATTTGTATTGAGTATTAAGAATCATTTTTATGAGAAAAAAGTATTAAAATATTAAGTATAAATAATACATTTGTCTTAAGATATTGTCATGGTTGGTAAAACCGTCGTCTCTGTTGATCACTATGTGCGTGGAGTTTTTGTTGTGTCTCTCGTCTGCACTGATCCTTTCAAACGGGCGTCTCTGTTCATCAGCCTCAGCTGCCACTCATTATCTGCTCCCTATTTATTGCCCTGTCTTTCGGTTTGTTTGACAGATTGTTGTTTGAAGCTCCCTGTTACATGCCTGGTTTCTCGTCCCTGTTTCTGGCTGTCTTCACTACGTTGGATCACAGCTCTTCTGGAGCCCCATCCACTCACCTCTCCACCGGATCACTCATCTCAGTTCCTGCATCACGCTCTCCTGCGGTCTCATCTCACCGTTACTTCCTGGCCACGTGTGACTTCATCTCTATCCATCCTGTTCCTGCTGGTTATCTTCTGTTAATTTGTTTATCTACTCATTAAAACTACATTCACTTGCATTTGCTTCATTGCCCTTCCTATCTTTACAGATAGTTATGCACTAGGCTATGTGTTCCTAGAGTGTCTGTAAACTGGACCTCTTTCTTTCTCCTGCTGACTGCTGGAATGTATTATTATTTTGGAAAGCTGTGGATTTAAAAATAATAACATAAAAATCCATAAGACAAAAGTTAGAGTGAAAACTAATATTAAATGATATACTTCACACAAAATATGACCCATGTTTGACTTATTTATTTTTTATATACAGTAGCCTACAGCCCAAAAGTTTGGACATGCGTTCTCATTCAATGAGTTTTCTTTATTTACATGACTATGGAAATTCTAGAGTCACATCGAAGGCATCAAGGGCTATTTGACCAAGAAGGAGAGTGATGGGGTGCTGCGCCAGATGACCTGGCCTCCACAGTCCAATCGAGATGGTTTAGGGGTGAGCTGAGCTGACGGACAAGCAGTGTTTTTACAGGACAGGTGCTCTCAAGCATCACTGCTTTGTAACGAACCGAGAAGAGATGAGACTGCCAGAGGATCTGAGATTGGAGGAGAAGAGCAAGGTCACTCCATCTCCGACTGTTTATGAATTATACCCAGAGTCTGGAATGTCTGTGTGGTTCATTGGATAGAGTACAGGAGAAGCAGGCGGACACCTACCTTTGTTTCATTAACTATTCTTAAACTAGAAACATGAATTAATTTTGTAGGACAGTGTTTCTCAATTGGTTCTTCGTTGCAATGACAACGACACAGTATCAAAACAAAAAATAAACAAAAATTTTACTAAAATATTACAAACTACTACAGTGAATTGGTCCAGTCAGAATGAGAGTCTGATAAGTATAATCCACACCACTCCAGCACAGATCAAGCATTGCTTATAAGTGAAAACTGTCCAAAACAGTAACTGTTTGTGGATTTGATTTTGAGAAGACAATACACTGTAAATCCCAACTCACCCATTTCACAAAATTTTTGTGTGGGGTGTACACACATGCACACACACTCACACACTTATATATATTTAATCCAAAAACACATCCCATATTAACTTGAAATTTTTTAAGCTCAAGACAACAAGTGTTGATTTTTTTGTTAACTTTATTCAAATGTATAAAGCCTAATGTGTATGTATTCAGTGTTTTTTACTCATAAGGTATTTTCCCCAAATATCCCGAGGTGGAATTGATGTGTAAATAAAGTGATAAGATGACAACTCAACTTTTTAATTTTTATTATTGTGTTTAATGTATTAATGTTTTAAATAAACAGCTGAATCAGGTATCTTTACCAATATATGTTTACATATACAAACATCCGAGTAATAGTTTAGAAACAAATATTGTTTACATTTTAGCTACATATTTTTCCACATATAATTTGTATGTATTCATTTATTTATTTTATATAATTGTAACTTAATGGCCACGCATTCGTTGTTATGTTATGGATATGTTTTTATTCAAAAGGAACAGGTCACGCATTCCTATCGTTTCATCCGCGTATGAGCCCCTGTGACGTCACACAACAATTAGAACGTGTCGCTTATCTTAAAGGCACTGAACTCACTTGCACATTTTGTTGGTTGAAGTTTCGGAGTAATCGGTTTTTCAGAGTGGAAAAAACTGTGTTATCATGGGACTGTTTTCACGACTGAAGAAAGCCTGCAAAGTGGAGCGTGTAGACGCACCCCAAACCTGTGTGCTGCTCAAATACACGACCATCACGGCGGAAAACCACGGGCATCCTCACCCTCTTGATGAGACGCCTGGTGGTGCTGATGAGATAGTTGATAGGGAAAGGGAGGCAGGGAGACGAGAGAGAATTAAGAAGAGGTTTTGTAGAGCTTTTCTTAATCTCTTTCGCCTAAGAACTGGAAAATACGACCTGGCTAAGTCTGAGAAAGTGTACCGAAGTGAGGCGGGGTCGTATCGGGGACTTACCGATGGTAAAATCACATATGATGATAGAGGTTTGTATTTCTTTCACTAGGGAAACTTTTGTTGTTCTTGTGTACCGATTTTTATAAGCAAAAATCTACAAAAGAAAAATAACTGGACCAGAAAAATAAAAAAAAGATTATCATCCCAAACATTTTAGAGTGAGAGCTTAAAGATCACAAGTGAAATGACATTTTATTTTTTTAGACTATTACAGACAACCAAAACCAGAAAAGTCATTTTTCTTACTTCAAATAAAATAAATGTCAACTGAAATTAATTAAAACAAATATTTAAAACAATGTTACCAGAGCAACATCTCTTATTTTCACTTAGTTAACTTGATGTAAGTTCCTAAAATAACTTAAACTGAAACTGAAATAAAATTGTATATAAATTATATAGACAAATTTATTTAGGTGTCATAACCAAAAATAAATAGGTTTACATTGTCTACAGAAATTGAATTGTTCAATACTTTTTAATTCTTCATAATTTTTAACTTATTTTATTAATGTTTCCTCTTTAGATCAGACTTCTCTACAACACATCCCTGTTGTAGAGATCCATGATCATCAAGAAGCTCATGCTTCTGAGGTTCTCCCAGCTTTAGAGAAACACCTGGAGCAGGATGTTCCTCAACCTCAGGGTGTCCCTCAATCTCCGGGCGTCCCTCAACCTCAGGGTGTCCCTCAATCTCAGGGTGTCCCTCAATCTCCGGGCGTTCCTCAACCTCAGGGTGTCCCTCAATCTCAGGACGTCCCTCAACCTCAGGGTGTCCCTCAATCTCAGGACGTCCCTCAACCTCAGGGTGTCCCTCAATCTCAGGACATCCACACTCCAGTTGGTTTGACTGAAGAGGACATAGTGGAAGTGCTGGACAAGGGTAAATTTACTGCCATACCAAACCAATCAGTACACACAGTACATTAACAAACCAATCAGTACACACTTTTATTCAGAAACCAATCAATTTACATTGTTTGGAGATGTTTATTTCTTTCAAAAGACCCCTTGAAAAACTACTGTAATCTGATTATACAATATTCTATAAATATTACTGGTATTCCCTTCTTTAGATCAGTCATCTCTACAGCACATTATAGAGATCTGTGATCTTCATGAAGCTCCAGTCTCTGAAGTCCTCATCGCTGAGGATCAGCTGGAGCAGGACGTCCTCCAACATCAGGACGTCGATGCTCCAGTAAATTCTGCTGAAGATGACAAAGCAGAACTGGTCAAGGGTAAGTTTACTGCCATAACCTATAAAACAATTATCACATTCACAATTTTTCAAAAGTGCCATAAATAAAAATGTGACTAATTTGAGTAAGCAATAGTGTATTCATATCAGATTGGATTCATACTATTGGTATTCCCCTCTGTAGACCAGATTTCTCTACAGAAAATTGTAGAGATTCATGATCATGGAGAAGCTCCAGTCTCTGAAGTCCTCCCTGCTGCTGAGGATCAGCTGGAGCAGGGCACCCTCCAACATCAGGACATCGATGCTCCAGTAAGTTCTGCTGAAGATGACAAAGCAGAACTGGTCAAGGGTAAGTTTACTGCCATAATCTATAAAACAATTATCACATTCACATTTTTTTCTAAAGTGCCGTAAATAAAGATTTGACTAATTTGAGTAAGCAATAGTGTATTCATATCAGACTGGATTCATACTATTGGTATTCCCCTCTGTAGACCAGTCTTCTCTACAGCAAATTGTAGAGATTCATGATCATGGAGAAGCTCCAGTCTCTGAAGTCCTCCCTGCTGCTGAGGAGGGCGTCCTCCAACCTCAGGACGTCCACACTCCAGCTAGCTCCTCTGAAGATGATGAAGCGGAGGAGCCGGAGAACAGTAAGGAAGTAGAAAATGTTATTATAAATGATAAAATGCTTAAAAATGTATTTCATTCTACCTACATTTGTTTATCTTCTAATAGACCACATTTTCTGGCGATATGAATTTGGCTCCAAGCTGGGTGAAGGAAGCAACAGCCACGTACATGCAGGGACTCGCTGCAAGGATGGCCTTAAGGTTTATTTATTTATTTTTACTCCGATTTATGAATGGAATGACCTCTGTGCAAATGCTTATTGTTAATTCTTTGCTTTGTTGCTCAGGTGGCTGTGAAAATTGCTGAAAAGACTCCAAATATGCCATATATAAGAGTTGTGAGTAGCCTGCTTCTCAGTAACTGCTTCCATTTCTGAAATCTTAAATTCATGTTAATGTAACTTTGTCCTTTAAGCCTGGTCATCCCAAACACCTTCCCATGGAGATCGGCCTGACACTCATGGCTAACAAGGGCCCCCGTGTTCCACAGATAATTAAGCTGCTGGACTGGCAGGATGACCCGGACCACTATGTCATGGTCTTTGAGCGGCCCGTGCCAAGCATGAGCATGTTTAGTTTTGTGAAGCTCCAACGAAGGCTCAATGAAGAGATGGCACGAAATGTTATGTCTCAGGTCATTCATGCCTCTAAGATTTGCTGCGAGCGTGGAGTCTTCCATCGAGATATAAAACTGGAGAACCTCATAGTGAACCCCGACACGTTGGAGGTCAAGTTGATCGACTTCGGGTGCGGCACGCTCATGAAGGATTCTGCCTACGTGGCCTTCAATGGTATGTTTGCCAGCAGCGTGTTTAGCTCACTGAAACACATCCTGCTGTATAAATGCATTAAATATAAAATCTCTTCTTTCTAGGCACAGAAATTTTCTGTCCACCGGAGTTTGATGTCGACGGCAGGTACCATGCAAAGCCGGCGACAGTTTGGTCATTGGGGATCCTGCTGTTTGTGATGGTGTGCGGGTATTTTCCAGAAGACAAAGACCTGCACATGATCAGTAAGAACGTTCAGTCCAACCCTGACCTGTCAAAAGGTGAGATCTTCATCATAGAACGAAGACTGACAATTTGAGCTCTAATTATAAAAATATACAATCTACATATAAAACAGTGTCAAGTTAACAATCAGACACCCCACTCATCTTTTTGAACAGAGTGCTGCCAGATGATTTGCTCTTGCCTGCAGCCTGATCCACAGCAGAGACTTATTCTGGAGGAGATGCTGCTTCATGACTGGTTTATGGTACTAAGAGTCTAAGATTTGCTAAATGTTTTTCTTCTCTTCTTCTTCTTCTTCATACAATCATTTTAAACATTTAAAAGTCAAGTTTGCTCTAAATGTAATGTATTTTGATTAATAACACTGATTTATGTTTCAGGTTCTGTAAGACATGGGAAACAACCAAAAACGACTCCCTGTCAGGACCACTGTGTTGTTTTCTGTCTCCCGTCAGCTTTGTGTCCAGCAGACTGACATGAGTGGCCTTTCCATCCCTTGAAGCAGCATTATTTATATTTATCATTTGTTTTAGTTATTTGTATTGAGTATTAAGAATCATTTTTATAAGAAAAAAGTATTAAAATATTAAGTATTAATAATACATTTGTCTTAAGATATTGTCACGGTTGGTAAAACCGTCGTCTCTGTTGATCACTATGTGCGTGGAGTTTTTGTTGTGTCTCTCGTCTGCACTGATCCTTTCAAACGGGCGTCTCTGTTCATCAGCCTCAGCTGCCACTCATTATCTGCTCCCTATTTATTGCCCTGTCTTTCGGTTTGTTTGACAGATTGTTGTTTGAAGCTCCCTGTTACATGCCTGGTTTCTCGTCCCTGTTTCTGACTGTCTTCACTACGTTGGATCACAGCTCTTCTGGAGCCCCATCCACTCACCTCTCCACCGGATCACTCATCTCAGTTCCTGCATCACGCTCTCCTGCGGTCTCATCTCACCGTTACTTCCTGGCCACGTGTGACTTCATCTCTATCCATCCTGTTCCTGCTGGTTATCTTCTGTTAATTTGTTTATCTACTCATTAAAACTACATTCACTTGCATTTGCTTCATTGCCCTTCCTATCTTTACAGGTAGTTATGCACTAGGCTATGTGTTCCTAGAGTGTCTGTAAACTGGACCTCTTTCTTTCTCCTGTTGACTGCTGGAATGTATTATTATTTTGGAAAGCTGTGGATTTAAAAATAATAACATAAAAATCCATTAGACAAAAGTTAGAGTGAAAACTAATATTAAATGATATACTTCACACAAAATACGACCCATGTTTGACTTATTTATTTTTTATATACAGTAGCCTACAGCCCAAAAGTTTGGACATGCGTTCTCATTCAATGAGTTTTCTTTATTTACATGACTATGGAAATTCTAGAGTCACATCGAAGGCATCAAGGGCTATTTGACCAAGAAGGAGAGTGATGGGGTGCTGCGCCAGATGACCTGGCCTCCACAGTCCAATCGAGATGGTTTAGGGGTGAGCTGAGCAGACGGACAAGCAGTGTTTTTACAGGACAGGTGCTCTCAAGCATCACTGCTTTGTAACAAACAGAGAAGAGATGAGACTGCCAGAGGATCTGAGATTGGAGAGGGAGAAGAGCAAGGTCACTCCATCTCCGACTGTTTATGAATTATACCCAGAGTCTGGAATGTCTGTGTGGTTCATTGGATAGAGTACAGGAGAAGCAGGCGGACACCTACCTTTGTTTCATTAACTATTCTTAAACTAGAAACATGAATTAATTTTGTAGGACAGTGTTTCTCAATTGGTTCTTTGTTGCAATGACAACGACACAGTATCAAAACAAAAAATAAACAAAAATTTTACTAAAATATTACAAACTACTACAGTGAATTGGTCCAGTCAGAATGAGAGTCTGATAAGTATAATCCACACCACTCCAGCACAGATCAAGCATTGCTTATAAGTGAAAACTGTCCAAAACAGTAACTGTTTGTGGATTTGATTTTGAGAAGACAATACACTGTAAATCCCAACTCACCCATTTCACAAAATTTTTGTGTGGGGTGTACACACATGCACACACACACACACACTTATATATATATATATATTTAATCCAAAAACACATCCCATATTAGCTTGAAATTTTTTAAGCTCAAGACAACAAGTGTTGATTTTTTAGTTAACTTTATTCAAATGTATAAAGCCTAATGTGTATGTATTCAGTGTTTTTAACTCATAAGGTATTTTCCCCAAATATCCCGAGGTGGAATTGATGTGTAAATAAAGTGATAAGAGGACAACTCAACTTTTTAATTTTTATTATTGTGTTTAATGTATTAATGTTTTAAATAAACAGCTGAATCAGGTATCTTTACCAATATATGTTTACATATACAAACATCCGAGTAATAGTTTAGAAACAAATATTGTTTACATTTTAGCTACATATTTTTCCACATATAATTTGTATGTATTCATTTATTTATTTTATATAATTGTAACTTAATGGCCACGCATTCGTTGTTATGTTATGGATATGTTTTTTTTTAAAAGGAACAGGTCACGCATTCCTATCGTTTCATCTGCGTATGAGCCCCTGTGACGTCACACAACAATTAGAACGTGTCGCTTATCTTAAAGGCACTGAACTCACTTGCACATTTTGTTGGTTGAAGTTTCGGAGTAATCTGTTTATCAGAGTGAAAAAAAACTGTGTTATCATGGGACTGTTTTCACGACTGAAGAAAGCCTGCAAAGTGGAGCGTGTAGACGCACCCCAAACCTGTGTGCTGCTCAAATACACGACCATCACGGCGGAAAACCACGGGCATCCTCACCCTCTTGATGAGACGCCTGGTGGTGCTGATGAGATCGTTGATAGGGAAAGGGAGGCAGGGAGACGAAAGAGAATTAAGAAGAGGTTTTGTAGAGCTTTTCTTAATCTCTTTCGCCTAAGAACTGGAAAATACGACCTGGCTAAGTCTGAGAAAATGTACCAAAGTGAGGCGGGGTCGTATCGGGGACTTACCGATGGTAAAATCACATATGATGATAGAGGTTTGTATTTCTTTCACTAGGGAAACTTTTGTTGTTCTTGTGTACCGATTTTTATAAGCAAAAATCTACAAAAGAAAAATAACTGGACCAGAAAAATAAAAAAAAGATTATCATCCCAAACATTTTAGAGTGAGAGCTTAAAGATCACAAGTGAAATGACATTTTATTTTTTTAGACTATTACAGACAACCAAAACCAGAAAAGTCATTTTTCTTACTTCAAATAAAATAAATGTCAACTGAAATTAATTAAAACAAATATTTAAAACAATGTTACCAGAGCAACATCTCTTATTTTCACTTAGTTAACTTGATGTAAGTTACTAAAATAACTTAAACTGAAACTGAAATAAAATTGTATATAAATTATATAGACAAATTTATTTAGGGGTCATAACCAAAAATAAATAGGTTTACATTGTCTACAGAAATTGAATTGTTCAATACTTTTTAATTCTTCATAATTTTTAACTTATTTTATTAATGTTTCCTCTTTAGATCAGACTTCTCTACAACACATCCCTGTTGTAGAGATCCATGATCATCAAGAAGCTCATGCTTCTGAGGTTCTCCCAGCTTTAGAGAAACACCTGGAGCAGGATGTTCCTCAACCTCAGGGTGTCCCTCAATCTCAGGACGTCCCTCAACCTCAGGGTGTCCCTCAATCTCAGGAAGTCCCTCAACCTCAGGGTGTCCCTCAATCTCAGGACGTCCCTCAACCTCAGGGTGTCCCTCAATCTCAGGACGTCCCTCAACCTCAGGGTGTCCCTCAATCTCAGGACGTCCCTCAACCTCAGGACATCCACACTCCAGTTGGTTTGACTGAAGAGGACACCCTCAATCTCAGGACGTCCCTCAACCTCAGGGTGTCCCTCAACCTCAGGACATCCACACTCCAGTTGGTTTGACTGAAGAGGACATAGTGGAAGCGCTGGACAAGGGTAAATTTACTGCCCTACCAAACCAATCAGTACACACAGTACATTAACAAACCAATCAGTACACACTTTTATTCAGAAACCAATCAATTTACATTGTTTGGAGATGTTTATTTCTTTCAAAAGACCCCTTGAAAAACTGCTGTAATCTGATTATACAATATTCTATAAATATTACTGGTATTCCCTTCTTTAGATCAGTCATCTCTACAGCACATTATAGAGATCTGTGATCTTCATGAAGCTCCAGTCTCTGAAGTCCTTATCGCTGAGGATCAGCTGGAGCAGGACGTCCTCCAACATCAGGACGTCGATGCTCCAGTAAGTTCTGCTGAAGATGACAAAGCAGAACTGGTCAAGGGTAAGTTTACTGCCATAACCTATAAAACAATTATCACATTCACAATTTTTCAAAAGTGCCGTAAATAAAAATGTGACTAATTTGAGTAAGCAATAGTGTATTCATATCAGACTGGATTCATACTATTGGTATTCCCCTCTGTAGACCAGTCTTCTCTACAACAAATTGTAGAGATTCATGATCATGGAGAAGCTCCAGTCTCTGAAGTCCTCCCTGCTGCTGAGGATCAGCTGGAGCAGGGCGTCCTCCAACATCAGGACATCGATGCTCCAGTAAATTCTGCTGAAGATGACAAAGCAGAACTGGTCAAGGGTAAGTTTACTGCCATAATCTATAAAACAATTATCACATTCACAATTTTTTCTAAAGTGCCGTAAATAAAGATTTGACTAATTTGAGTAAGCAATAGTGTATTCATATCAGACTGGATTCATACTATTGGTATTCCCCTCTGTAGACCAGTCTTCTCTACAGCAAATTGTAGAGATTCATGATCATGGAGAAGCTCCAGTCTCTGAAGTCCTCCCTGCTGCTGAGGAGGGCGTCCTCCAACCTCAGGACGTCCACACTCCAGCTAGCTCCTCTGAAGATGATGAAGCGGAGGAGCCGGAGAACAGTAAGGAAGTAGAAAATGTTATTATAAATGATAAAATGCTTAAAAATGTATTTCATTCTACCTACATTTGTTTATCTTCTAATAGACCACATTTTCTGGCGATATGAATTTGGCTCCAAGCTGGGTGAAGGAAGCAACAGCCACGTACATGCAGGGACTCGCTGCAAGGATGGCCTTAAGGTTTATTTATTTATTTTTACTCCGATTTATGAATGGAATGACCTCTGTGCAAATGCTTATTGTTAATTCTTTGCTTTGTTGCTCAGGTGGCTGTGAAAATTGCTGAAAAGACTCCAAATATGCCATATATAAGAGTTGTGAGTAGCCTGCTTCTCAGTAACTGCTTCCATTTCTGAAATCTTAAATTCATGTTAATGTAACTTTGTCCTTTAAGCCTGGTCATCCCAAACACCTTCCCATGGAGATCGGCCTGACACTCATGGCTAACAAGGGCCCCCGTGTTCCACAGATAATTAAGCTGCTGGACTGGCAGGATGACCCGGACCACTATGTCATGGTCTTTGAGCGGCCCGTGCCAAGCATGAGCATGTTTAGTTTTGTGAAGCTCCAACAAAGGCTCAATGAAGAGATGGCACGAAATGTTATGTCTCAGGTCATTCATGCCTCTAAGATTTGCTGCGAGCGTGGAGTCTTCCATCGAGATATAAAACTGGAGAACCTCATAGTGAACCCCGACACGTTGGAGGTCAAGTTGATCGACTTCGGGTGCGGCACGCTCATGAAGGATTCTGCCTACGTGGCCTTCAATGGTATGTTTGCCAGCAGCGTGTTTAGCTCACTGAAACACATCCTGCTGTATAAATGCATTAAATATAAAATCTCTTCTTTCTAGGCACAGAAATTTTCTGTCCACCGGAGTTTGATGTCGACGGCAGGTACCATGCAAAGCCGGCGACAGTTTGGTCATTGGGGATCCTGCTGTTTGTGATGGTGTGCGGGTATTTTCCAGAAGACAAAGACCTGCACATGATCAGTAAGAACGTTCAGTCCAACCCTGACCTGTCAAAAGGTGAGATCTTCCTCATAGAACGAAGACTGACAATTTGAGCTCTAATCATAAAAATATACAATCTACATATAAAACAGTGTCAAGTTAACAATCAGACACCCCACTCATCTTTTTGAACAGAGTGCTGCCAGATGATTTGCTCTTGCCTGCAGCATGATCCACAGCAGAGACTTATTCTGGAGGAGATGCTGCTTCATGACTGGTTTATGGTACTAAGAGTCTAAGATTTGCTAAATGTTTTTCTTCTCTTCTTTTTCTTCTTCATACAATCATTTTAAACATTTAAAAGTCAAGTTTGCTCTAAATGTAAGGTATTTTGATTAATAACACTGATTTATGTTTCAGGTTCTGTAAGACATGGGAAACAACCAAAAACGACTCCCCTGTCAGGACCACTGTGTTGTTTTCTGTCTCCAGTCAGCTTTGTGTCCAGCAGACTGACATGAGTGGCCTTTCCATCCCTTGAAGCAGCATTATTTATATTTATCATTTGTTTTAGTTATTTGTATTGAGTATTAAGAATCATTTTTATGAGAAAAAAGTATTAAAATATTAAGTATAAATAATACATTTGTCTTAAGATATTGTCATGGTTGGTAAAACCGTCGTCTCTGTTGATCACTATTGCGTGGAGTTTTTGTTGTGTCTCTCGTCTGCACTGATCCTTTCAAACGGGCGTCTCTGTTCATCAGCTTCAGCTGCCACTCATTATCTGCTCCCTATTTATTGCCCTGTCTTTCGGTTTGTTTGACAGATTGTTGTTTGAAGCTCCCTGTTACATGCCTGGTTTCTCGTCCCTGTTTCTGACTGTCTTCACTACGTTGGATCACAGCTCTTCTGGAGCCCCATCCACTCACCTCTCCACCGGATCACTCATCTCAGTTCCTGCATCACGCTCTCCTGCGGTCTCATCTCACCGTTACTTCCTGGCCACGTGTGACTTCATCTCTCTCCATCCTGTTCCTGCTGGTTATCTTCTGTTAATTTGTTTATCTACTCATTAAAACTACATTCACTTGCATTTGCTTCATTGCCCTTCCTATCTTTACAGATAGTTATGCACTAGGCTATGTGTTCCTAGAGTGTCTATAAACTGGACCTCTTTCTTTCTCCTGTTGACTGCTGTAATGTATTATTATTTTGGAAAGCTGTGGATTTAAAAAATAATAACATAAAAATCCATAAGACAAAAGTTAGAGTGAAAACTAATATTAAATGATATACTTCACACAAAATACGACCCATGTTTGACTTATTTATTTTTTATATACAGTAGCCTACAGCCCAAAAGTTTGGACATGCGTTCTCATTCAATGAGTTTTCTTTATTTACATGACTATGGAAATTCTAGAGTCACAGCGAAGGAATCAAGGGCTATTTGACCAAGAAGGAGAGTGATGGGGTGCTGCGCCAGATGACCTGGCCTCCACAGTCCAATCGAGATGGTTTAGGGGTGAGCTGAGCAGACGGACAAGCAGTGTTTTTACAGGACAGGTGCTCTCAAGCATCACTGCTTTGTAACGAACAGAGAAGAGATGAGACTGCCAGAGGATCTGAGATTGGAGAAGAAGAGCAAAAGCAAGGTCACTCCATCTCCGACTGTTTATGAATTATACCCAGAGTCTGGAATGATCTGTGTGGTTCATTGGATAGACTACAGGAGAAGCAGGTGGACACCTACCTTTGTTTCATTAACTATTCTTAAACTAGAAACATGAATTAATTTTGTAGGACAGTGTTTCTCAATTGGTTCTTCGTTGCAATGACAACGACACAGTATCAAAACAAAAAATAAACAAAAATTTTACTAAAATATTACAAACTACTACAGTGAATTGGTCCAGTCAGAATGAGAGTATGATAAGTATAATCCACACCACTCCAGCACAGATCAAGCTTATAAGTGAAAACTGTCCAAAACAGCAACTGTTTGTGGATTTGATTTTGAGAAGACAATACACTGTAAATCCCAACTCACCCATTTCACAAAATTTTTGTGTGGGGTGTACACACATGCACACACACACACACACACACACTTTTATATATATATATATATATATATATATATATATATATATATATATATATATATATATATATATATATATATATATATAATATATATATATTAATCCAAAAACACATCCCATATTAGCTAGACATTTTTTAAGCTCAAGACAACAAGTGTTGATTTTTTAGTTAACTTTATTCAAATGTATAAAGCCTAATGTGTATGTATTCAGTGTTTTTAACTCATAAGGTATTTTCCCCAAATATCCCGAGGTGGAATTGATGTGTAAATAAAGTGATAAGATCACAACTCAACTTTTTAATTTTTATTATTGTGTTTAATGTATTAATGTTTTAAATAAACAGCTGAATCAGGTATCTTTACCAATATATGTTTACATATACAAACATCCGAGTAATAGTTTAGAAACAAATATTGTTTACATTTTAGCTACATATTTTTCCACATATAATTTGTATGTATTCATTTATTTATTTTATATAATTGTAACTTAATGGCCACGCATACGTTGTTATGTTATGGATATGTTTTTATTCAAAAGGAACAGGTCACGCATTCCTATCGTTTCATCCGCGTATGAGCCCCTGTGACGTCACATAACAATTAGAACGTGTCGCTTATCTTAAAGGCTTTGAACTCACTTGCACATTTTGTTGGTTGAAGTTTCGGAGTAATCGGTTTTTCAGAGTGGAAAAAACTGTGTTATCATGGGACTGTTTTCACGACTGAAGAAAGCCTGCAAAGTGGAGCGTGTAGACGCACCCCAAACCTGTGTGCTGCTCAAATACACGACCATCACGGCGGAAAACCACGGGCATCCTCACCCTCTTGATGAGACGCCTGGTGGTGCTGATGAGATCGTTGATAGGGAAAGGGAGGCAGGGAGACGAGAGAGAATTAAGAAGAGGTTTTGTAGAGCTTTTCTTAATCTCTTTCGCCTAAGAACTGGAAAATACGACCTGGCTAAGTCTGAGAAAGTGTACCGAAGTGAGGCGGGGTCGTATCGGGGACTTACCGATGGTAAAATCACATATGATGATAGAGGTTTGTATTTCTTTCACTAGGGAAACTTTTGTTGTTCTTGTGTACAGATTTTTATAAGCAAAAACCTACAAAAGAAAAATAACTGGACCAGAAAAAGAAAAAAAAGATTATCATCCCAAACATTTTAGAGTGAGAGCTTAAAGATCACAAGTGAAATGACATTTTATTTTTTTTAGACTATTACAGACAACCAAAACCAGAAAAGTCATTTTTGTTACTTCAAATAAAATAAATGTCAACTGAAATTAATTAAAACAAATATTTAAAACAATGTTACCAGAGCAACATCTCTTATTTTCACTTAGTTAACTTGATGTAAGTTACTAAAATAACTTAAACTGAAACTGAAATAAAATTGTATATAAATTATAGAGACAAATTTATTTAGGTGTCATAACCAAAAATAAATAGGTTTACATTGTCTACAGAAATTGAATTGTTCAATACTTTTTAATTCTTCATAATTTTTAACTTATGTTATTAATGTTTCCTCTTTAGATCAGACTTCTCTACAACACATCCCTGTTGTAGAGATCCATGATCATCAAGAAGCTCATGCTTCTGAGGTCCTCCCAGCTTTAGAGAAACACCTGGAGCAGGATGTTCCTAAACCTCAGGGTGTCCCTCAATCTCAGGACGTCCCTCAACCTCAGGGTGTCCCTCAATCTCAGGACGTCCCTCAACCTCAGGGTGTCCCTCAATCTCAGGACATCCACACTCCAGTCGGTTTGACTGAAGAGGACATAGTGGAAGCGCTGGTCAAGGGTAAATTTACTGCCAAACCAAACCAATCAGTACACACAGTACATTAACAAACCAATCAGTACACACTTTTATTTAGAAACCAATCAATTTACATTGTTTGGAGATGTTTATTTCTTTCAAAAGACCCCTTGAAAAACTGCTGTAATCTGATTATACAATATTCTATAAATATTACTGGTATTCCCTTCTTTAGATCAGTCATCTCTACAGCACATTATAGAGATCTGTGATCTTCATGAAGCTCCAGTCTCTGAAGTCCTCATCGCTGAGGATCAGATGGAGCAGGACGTCCTCCAACATCAGGACGTCGATGCTCCAGTAAGTTCTGCTGAAGATGACAAAGCAGAACTGGTCAAGGGTAAGTTTACTGCCATAACCTATAAAACAATTATCACATTCACAATTTTTCAAAAGTGCCATAAATAAAAATGTGACTAATTTGAGTAAGCAATAGTGTATTCATATCAGACTGGATTCATACTATTGGTATTCCCCTCTGTAGACCAGTCTTCTCTACAGCAAATTGTAGAGATTCATGATCATGGAGAAGCTCCAGTCTCTGAAGTCCTCCCTGCTGCTGAGGATCAGCTGGAGCAGGGCGTCCTCCAACATCAGGACATCGATGCTCCAGTAAATTCTGCTGAAGATGACAAAGCAGAACTGGTCAAGGGTAAGTTTACTGCCATAATCTATAAAACAATTATCACATTCACAATTTTTCAAAAGTGCCGTAAATAAAGATTTGACTAATTTGAGTAAGCAATAGTGTATTCATATCAGACTGGATTCATACTATTGGTATTCCCCTCTGTAGACCAGATTTCTCTACAGCAAATTGTAGAGATTCATGATCATGGAGAAGCTCCAGTCTCTGAAGTCCTCCCTGCTGCTGAGGAGGGCGTCCTCCAACCTCAGGACGTCCACACTCCAGCTAGCTCCTCTGAAGATGATGAAGCGGAGGAGCCGGAGAACAGTAAGGATAATACATGTTTGTGAAGTAGAAAATGTTATTATAAATGATAAAATGCTAAAAAATGTATTTCATTCTACCTACATTTGTTTATCTTCTAATAGACCACATTTTCTGGCGATATGAATTTGGCTCCAAGCTGGGTGAAGGAAGCAACAGCCACGTACATGCAGGGACTCGCTGCAAGGATGGCCTTAAGGTTTATTTATTTATTTTTACTCCGATTTATGAATGGAATGACCTCTGTGCAAATGCTTATTGTTAATTCTTTGCCTTGTTGCTCAGGTGGCTGTGAAAATTGCTGAAAAGACTCCAAATATGCCATATTTAAGAGTTGTGAGTAGCCTGCACTCTGTATATCATTGCTTCTCAGTTACTGTTTCCATTTCTGAAATCTTAAATTCATGTTAATGTAACTTTGTCCTTTTAGCCTGGTCATCCCAAACACCTTCCCATGGAGATCGGCCTGACACTCATGGCTAATAAGGGCCCCCGTGTTCCACAGATAATTAAGCTGCTGGACTGGCAGGATGACCCGGACCACTATGTCATGGTCTTTGAGCGGCCCGTGCCAAGCATGAGCATGTTTAGTTTTGTGAAGCTCCAACGAAGGCTCAATGAAGAGATGGCACGAAATGTTATGTCTCAGGTCATTCATGCCTCTAAGATTTGCTGCGAGCGTGGAGTCTTCCATCGAGATATAAAACTGGAGAACCTCATAGTGAACCCCGACACGTTGGAGGTCAAGTTGATCGACTTCGGGTGCGGCACGCTCATGAAGGATTCTGCCTACGTGGCCTTCAATGGTATGTTTGCCAGCAGCGTGTTTAGCTCACTGAAACACATCCTGCTGTATAAATGCATTAAATATAAAATCTCTTCTTTCTAGGCACAGAAATTTTCTGTCCACCGGAGTTTGATGTCGACGGCAGGTACCATGCAAAGCCGGCGACAGTTTGGTCATTGGGGATCCTGCTGTTTGTGATGGTGTGCGGGTATTTTCCAGAAGACAAAGACCTGCACATGATCAGTAAGAACGTTCAGTCCAACCCTGACCTGTCAAAAGGTGAGATCTTCATCATAGAACGAAGACTGACAATTTGAGCTCTAATCATAAAAATATACAATCTACATATAAAACAGTGTCAAGTTAACAATCAGACACCCCACTCATCTTTTTGAACAGAGTGCTGCCAGATGATTTGCTCTTGCCTGCAGCATGATCCACAGCAGAGACTTATTCTGGAGGAGATGCTGCTTCATGACTGGTTTATGGTACTAAGAGTCTAAGATTTGCTAAATGTTTTTCTTCTCTTCTTCTTCTTCTTCATACAATCATTTTAAACATTTAAAAGTCAAGTTTGCTCTAAATGTAAGGTATTTTGATTAATAACACTGATTTATGTTTCAGGTTCTGTAAGACATGGGAAACAACCAAAAACGACTCCCCTGTCAGGACCACTGTGTTGTTTTCTGTCTCCAGTCAGCTTTGTGTCCAGCAGACTGACATGAGTGGCCTTTCCATCCCTTGAAGCAGCATTATTTATGTTTATCATTTGTTTTAGTTATTTGTATTGAGTATTAAGAATCATTTTTATAAGAAAAAAGTATTAAAATATTAAGTATTAATAATAAATTTGTGTTAAGATATTGTCATGGTTGGTAAAACCGTCGTCTCTGTTGATCACTATGTGCGTGGAGTTTTTGTTGTGTCTCTCGTCTGCACTGATCCTTTCAAACGGGCGTCTCTGTTCATCAGCCTCAGCTGCCACTTATTATCTGCTCCCTATTTATTGCCCTGTCTTTCGGTTTGTTTGACAGATTGTTGTTTGAAGCTCCCTGTTACATGCCTGGTTTCTCGTCCCTGTTTCTGACTGTCTTCACTACGTTGGATCACAGCTCTTCTGGAGCCCCATCCACTCACCTCTCCACCGGATCACTCATCTCAGTTCCTGCATCACGCTCTCCTGCGGTCTCATCTCACCGTTACTTCCTGGCCACGTGTGACTTCATCTCTCTCCATCCTGTTCCTGCTGGTTATCTTCTGTTAATTTGTTTATCTACTCATTAAAACTACATTCACTTGCATTTGCTTCATTGCCCTTCCTATCTTTACAGATAGTTATGCACTAGGCTATGTGTTCCTAGAGTGTCTATAAACTGGACCTCTTTCTTTCTCCTGTTGACTGCTGTAATGTATTATTATTTTGGAAAGCTGTGGATTTAAAAAATAATAACATAAAAATCCATAAGACAAAAGTTAGAGTGAAAACTAATATTAAATGATATACTTCACACAAAATACGACCCATGTTTGACTTATTTATTTTTTATATACAGTACAGACCAAAAGTTTGGACATGCGTTCTCATTCAATGAGTTTCCTTTATTTACATGACTATGGAAATTCTAGAGTCACATCGAAGGCATCAAGGGCTATTTGACCAAGAAGGAGAGTGATGGGGTGCTGCGCCAGATGACCTGGCCTCCACAGTCCAATCGAGATGGTTTAGGGGTGAGCTGTATATGTTACGGCATTCAAATGAGAGTTCTCCTCGCTTTTCTCATGGAGTGTCTATCAGTGAAAGGGTAAAATCTATATATTGAATATGTATCAAATAATGTTCTTTGACTCGTCTTGTGGGGAAACATCACAGCCAAACACTACAGTAGTTTCCAATGAATTAAATGGATTTAAAATTAAATAAAATGTATTGTTAAAAAATATGGAGCCCTGCACGTGACATGCAAGAAAAAATAAATTGTGCGCACGATTTATTAATTCGTTCCCTCAATGTACTAAAACGTGCACACGATTCCCTCTATTTACTAGTAAGTTAAATCGTGCGCACAATTTATAAATCGAGTGAATGCAATAGTAATCGTGTGCACGTTTTAGTACATTGAGGAAACAAATAAAAAAAAATCATGCACACTGTTTAGCCTGATATTTTTTTCCTGCATGTCATGTGCGGGGCTCCGTAAAAAAAAAAAAAAAAAATACTTTTGATTTTTAATTATAAACAAGCCTGAAATACACATGGACTCTTATTTTGAAATGTCGCGGACTGTTCCTTCAGATGAGGTGATAAAATATACATTAAAATATGCTTACAACGGTCTTAAATATATTATATAAATGTCATAACTTAGACAGTGTCATAAACTCGAGTTGACGAGCAACAGCTTGTCATAAAATTTCGCTATCCATTGATTGAGAATCACATTAAAGCAGTCTAAAGCGCCACCTTGTGACACAGAAACGTGCAGCGCTCTTTTTTTTATGAAATTATAGCCTTTTAGCCAGCTTAAGATCGAACTGTCTATGATCGAACCCCCACTCGGAATTTACCTGAGAGAGAAGCATAAATATTATATTAGTATACAAATCTAATAATACAAGAATTTGAGACTAACCCTGAAAAATTTAACGTGACCGTGATTTCCAAACATTTGTTTCTAGCTGTTGCTTTTTAGCATTATATTTACATTCCTTTGACCAGCAGAGGGCTCTGGAGCGCTTTGAAACGAAGATGTATCGTCTTCAACCCTGTAAAAGTTTGAGTGAAAGGCAACCGTTTGTGTGAAAAGGTGATACATTTGAGCATTGTTGATCCCAAATCATTTCAGACTTTTAACCAGCGAAAAGTTGCTTGGAAATGAAATATAACGGACTCGGACGGGAGACAGGTTGACAACATGTCGATGCTAGTTACAGGTAACGTTAACTGTTAAGTTAAAATGTACAGAAGTAAGTTACATAGCGACATATGAGTTTAAAACTCTTAATAGAGAACCAAACTTAGCTATTTTGCCGTTGGTTAAGCCGGTGATCCTCACGGTTAGTCGTGTTTAGTGTTTGATGCATTGAAATAGTGTTGTTAGTGACTGTTTCATTAGGACGCTTGTTTCAATTAATTTCTTAAGTTATTGATAACTTAAATACTTAAAAATAATCTAATATAGCATCCTTAAATGCATAACTTAATCATAGGTCAAAAACAGCATAATTTTAACTCATAAAATGTCATCAAAAAGGTTAAATGTATGAAAACACAGTTATAACACTGTTATTACTATATAACGTGATGACGTAATCACATGTAATACGTCAGGATGGCCGAGCGGTCTAAGGCGCTGCGTTCAGGTCGCAGTCTCCTCTGGAGGCGTGGGTTCGAATCCCACTTCTGACAACAAATGTTTTTGTTTTTTACCCTTTTTTCTTCGAAACGACGAGAACGTGTTGTTGTTGCAAGCGAATGTGTTTCCTCCGATCTATTCCATAAAAGAGGTTGACCGGAAGTTTATCATCCTTGGTGTTTGTTTGGGAACGGTGTTACACCATCTAAAACCATGTTAACAAGTACTGTAACATTACTTGTTATTTTATTGTTATGCAAGCAGCGTAGACTATTTCCACTAGTACAAATAAAATAGATACATACGTTCATAAATGCTACATAATAAAAAGAAAAGTCAGCTCACACATTTCAATCGCTAGATGGCGGCGTAATTCATCACGACTGCTTTTCACATCAGTTTGCCAGCGCGAAGTCACGAAGGAATGAAACATGGCGGATTCGGTTGGGAGACAGGTTGACAGCATCAACCACGCTACAGGTAAAATATACAGACTGAAGCTTTGTAAACCCGAGCTGTTAATTAAACATGTACGTAAGCAGTCGTTTATAGTCGTTAACGGAGAGCTCGTGTTGCTGTTGCTTCACTCTGCCATGATGACACATGCACAGTGGAAATTACATCATGCGGTTTTTGTCATTTTGAACTTGTATTGAAATCAGACTCATGCTACATAGACACGGTTGCGATGTTCCATATTGTTTGCATGTGTTACTGGATGTGTCTGCAAGACGAAGTCAGTCTCTGTGGAACATTCTTTAGTTTGGTAAAGATCGAATGAGCCAACATGATGAAATAACTTTGTCGAAGCAAAGACAGTGTCGAGAATTTCTGTCACCAGAGACATTCATTCAAATGTATACGGACTTCTCAGTAAATTAGTATTTCCTACCACTAGTGTTCATGCAAATAAAGAGCAGTTTTAACTTCGAATATGTTTTAAAAATATATGTTTACGTGTGTCACAGAGGAAGATGAAAAGAAGCAAGAAATTATTCGAGCTAAGGTAGGTCAAGTCTCTATTTTCTATAACTTCAATATCCATAGTTTAATTAATTGTATTTTAATGTATAAAATGTGTTTTTGTTTGTTATTTATAAAATATGACGGTCATAACGGCTGTCTCAATCCCTAGTGAGCTGCCTTACCTGGACAGCATTTTGGGAATTATAGCCACATTCTCAACAGACATGCACGGTGCCTAGTTGCCCAAAATGCAGACTAGCTTTTAAGAGACATTTACAGTGACACCGGATTATTTTAAATCATGCAAACTGTGATTCCCTTCTTTTAATTTTATCTATAGGGTGAAGGTAAGGAATTGACCAAAGAAGAAAAGCAGCGTCTTAGGAAAGAGAAGAAACAGCATAAAAAGAATAAAAAAGATGATAGGGGTCCTCCAGAGAAGGAGAAAGAGAAAGCATCTGTACCAGCTCCTTCAAAGCCTGCCACACAGAGCCCAGCACATAAAGGTACCGCCTCAGAATAATTTCTGCATCCAAAGTTGATTAAAACTAATGTAATTATGGTTACATTTTAGATTGGATATACAGACATTTATTTATTTTATATAATATTTCTTTCAGATCGGATTAATAGTAAGACTTTCAGAGTTATCTGTTCTTATTTTTAGGATAGAAAGATGTTAATATGTAGTATTTGGTCCAGACCAAAAAAAAAAAAGTCATCCGTTTCATTCTGGTTTGCTTACAGCCTAAACTAAAGATACAAAACAAAAGACACAAGGATACGGTGACACCTGCTTGGAAAACTTTTGAAATGTATAATTGGGTCAAAACAGCAGGTTGAATTCCTCTGTTGGACACACAAATGAAGCTCTGACCCCCCGAGGAGAAGAGCAAGACATGCTTGAGCAAAAAAATAGTTTCAGTTGAACCACACTAGAGTTTGTGTGGAAGCGCACAGCTAGCTTTGTCTGGTGTGCACCAAGGTTCAGATGGCAGGGTTAACCACACTAACAAAGCGACCACACCGGAGTTCATTTTAATGGAAGCAAACCTGCCGAGTAAACACAACTGTAAGTTTAAAGTCTCTTTTTTTGGGTGCACTTTGATCTCATTAGCAGCTCCTGTGCCTGTAAATGCATCTGCATCTGAATCTCCTGTGGCTGCAGAGAAGCCTGCAAAGAGCAAAGCAGAGCTGCGAGCAGAGCGTCGGGCAAGGCAAGACTCAGAACGGGCATCAAAACCGGGCAAGAAAGAAGTGGGGCAGCAGTCCACCTCCAGCAAACCTAAAGCTACCCCCAGTGAGCTTCAGCCAGGTAATTCACTGCTTCATAAAAGGTTATTCCAGGGTGGGAAGTTTGGGCATTCACACACTGGCCCAATTTTTTTCAGCCATTCCTATGCTTTTAAATATTTTTTTCCCCTTAATTCAAATATTTTATAAAAATCCATTTACAGTGTCTGCATTTAGGGAGAATCTGTGACTGAGCAGGTTTGCCATTTTTTTCAGTAGTGAAAAGGTTACCAGAGCACGTTCAGGTGGACGACCCTGCTGCATTGAAGAAGCTGGCCAAAAAGCTTGAGAGACAGCAGGTGAGACAAAATCAATATTGTCATGCTTTGCCCCCTTGTCTGATTGTGGCCCATTGGCAGATGATGGATTCACCCAGGTGATTTCTGAGATCCAATTTGCAGCGTTTTTAACCCTGGTCCTTCCGATGTCTTACAGAAGTCAGGGCAGGGATGCAGTTTAAATATAACTGGAGTCAAGGTCTGGCTCCACACCTTTGTGTGCAGTGTATTGTTGAATATTTTCTATTTGTGATGTGTTTTTTTTTATTCTTGGTGATAGTTATTGACTCTTCTTGGCTTTAATGTCTGCTGGAGGTGATTTCATAGTGATTTTTGTCTTTTCATTGTGCACATGTGATGAGCTAGATGTCCTGTGTGGGTGAACTTTTGAGTGTTTTTTTTATTTTTTTATTCTTTATTTATTATTTTATGTTGTTAGGTGTAGATCTATAACACTAGAATAAAGCTATTAAAGTCCACCGTGGAGCTCTTCTTCATTTGTGCACATTTGTGTCATGTATGTTCTGTTGCAGCCTCAGCTCTTGACCTGAGGAGGGAGGATGTGACCTTTTAGAGCATTTATCTTTGAGGGGAAAAAACAAAAATTCATGTTGAATGCTGTTGTTCTGCACTTCTCTTAGGTTCCTTTGAGGTCTGATTATGGTTACAAGGTCAGCCTGTTCTCACATCTACACCAGTACAGCCGAAAAAACCCTCCCACCCAGCAAATCAGGTACTGTAAACATTGTATCTTCTACATTAGTTATAATTTTGCCTTAGTTATACTTTTTTTCTCCCTTTCTCTTAATCTTTTGACAAGTCTCAGTTAGTCAGGAGTGACATTAGCAGTTAAGCTTGTTTAACCTGAATGATATAGTTGGTTGATTTATTATTTGGTATGGTTTATTTTGTAGCATCCCTGTCACAGCTATTCACCCATCCATTGTTCGGTTGGGCCTGCAGTACTCTCAGGGCATTATAGCAGGATCCAACGCTCGATCTGTGGCCCTACTACATGCCTTTAAACAGGTAATGCACAATAAGCCTATGACATGCTCAGAAGTTCGTCATTTATCGATTTAATCAACATTTAAATCATTTTTGAAGGTTATTCAAGACTATAGCACTCCTCCAAATGAGGAGTTGTCAAGGGACCTTGTGAACAAGCTGTCGCCCTATATCAGGTTCACCTTCTTTCTTGTGAATACTGATATAGACATATTTGAGTTGAACCCTGATCCTACATGGAAACAGATGTTTAACAAACGCCGCAAATGCTCTTCACACCTGCAGTTTTCTCAGCCAGTGTCGGCCGCTTTCAGCCAGCATGGGCAATGCCATCAAGTACATCAAGAAAGAGATTTCAAATATACCCAATCAGTGCAAAGAAGAAGAGGTATGAGTAATCACAGTCACTTTAGAGTTTAGAGACATTTATATACAATAGGATCCCTTTGAATTTCTAAAATAAATGTTTTCTCAACAGGCGAAAAGGAGACTTCAGGAATGTATTGATAGTTACATAAACGAGAAGATCATTTTGGCTTCTCAAGCCATTTCTAAGTACGCTATCGAGAAGATAAGTGATGGAGATGTTATTCTTGTTTATGGCTGGTAAGATCTTTCGGTGAATTGACGTAATCCTGTAATAATCTGGATTATCTCATTCAGAAATGCCTTTTTCTTTTTTTTTTAAAGCTCTTCACTTGTCAACCACATTCTGTGCGAAGCCTTTGAAAAGCAGAGGAAGTTCAGAGTCATAGTTGTGGACAGTCGGCCCAGGCTGGAGGGCAGAGAGGCGCTGAGGCGTCTGGTGAAGAAAGGCATCCGATGTACTTACGTCCTCATATCTGCCTTGTCCTACATTCTGCCTGAAGTGAGTCATTCCTTTCAGTAAAGCTTTTTCCAACCATCGTTTTTAGCTCATGAGTGATTTTGTAAAAGTCCCTTATGCTCACCAAGGCTGTTTATTTGATAAAAAAAAAAAACACACATACAGAAATATTGTAGAAACATATAGCAATTTTAAATAACTGTTTTAATATATTTATAAACTTTTTGTTGTTTTTTGTCACTTGATTTTTTTTATTTTTGACGAACAGAATGTTAAAAAAAAACTGCATTTTTAAAATAGAAATATATGATAATTGTCTTTACTGTCACTTTTGATCAATTTAATGCATACATGTTGAATAAAAGTACTAATAAAAAAATAATAATAAACTTTTGAACCGTGATATGATTGCACTAAAGTTAACTGGCCTTTATGTTGTCATTAAAAACATGCTGAATCAGGACTTGGACTTTGCTCTCTTTATTTCCAGGTATCCAAGGTATTTCTTGGTGCCCATGCACTTCTTGCCAATGGATACGTGATGTCACGTGTGGGAACTTCCCAGATTGCCCTGGTAGCAAAGGCCTACAATGTACCAGTGCTGGTCTGCTGTGAGACCTACAAGTTCTGTGAACGAGTGCAGACGGACTCTTTTGTATCTAATGAATTAGGTAACTCTGTGATGTTTAGCTTGAATGGTGAATTGACTATTATTTTATTTCGTAAGTGACACATATAGGTATTTATACACACAAATCATTTTTTTTTTTTTTATATATACAGATGACCCCGATGATTTGATTGTGACCAGAAATGGGAAGACCCACCTAGAGAACTGGCAGACTGTTAAATCCCTGGGGCTTCTGAACTTGGTGTATGATGTGACGCCACCGGACTTTGTGGACCTTGTGATCACTGACTTGGGCATGATCCCCTGCACCTCTGTGCCTGTGGTACTGCGAGTAAAGAACGTAGATCAGTGAAGAACAGACAAACACAGTTCTGCTTCCCTCTGCATCCGCACATAAAAAGAGTCTGTGCACATGGGGCTTATACGTATCTATGAATAGGAACAAAGCCACTGTTTACATCCTTACTGGTGGTATCTGTTTCAACTCCATCTTTTAAAAAAAAAAAAAAGCCCATCTTATGAGATTTTCTAATCAGAAAATTCTCAAATTAGTACTTAAAATTGTCGTACACAAGATCCACGAAATTGTCTGTAAAGGATTTGTGCTTTCAGTTTCGGCTCATCATGGTGCTCAGTGCATTAACATAAACATAAGAACAATCATCCTTTTTGGATCATTGCTCTTGCCGAAGTCCTTTCATAGATATGAAAAAGGGAAACAGAACATGGTGCAAATGTGTGTAAGACCATGCAGAAGCTAACTATGTTGCATAAGGGGTTTTGTTTATATATATCAAAACCTTGGAAATGCTACAGAAAAATAAATGGGTAAGATTACAAAGAAAAACAAGTTTTTTGTTGGCTATTTCTTTGTGATATTGTAACATCTTTATTTTAGTTGCCAAGGTACATGCTGAATTTCATAACACAATACTACATTCTTGGCAAAAACTCACAATGTAATTTATGTCAGTATTCTACTGATAGTGTGTCCGTCTATATATCTCATATTAGCAGATCAAACAGATTCTCTTTTACACTCTTACACTGCCAAGAAGAAAAACATACAGTTGAAGAGTTGTCAGTTATGAAATGTAAACAGCAATCTGTAAACAGCAAGTGACAGTAACAATCTATATTTTTCACAAAAAATAAGTCCTATGACATCCATTTCCCCTCTTTTTAACCTATAATTCTTTCAGAAAACACTTCATCTTTAAAATATAACTACACAAAATATTTGCCCTTAATAATCATTGCTAAAATATCTCGGTGCTTTTAAAACATCTGACCTCCAAACACAGTCAGCGAGGTCAGTCTATGGTCAGTTTTCTCTTTACAAACCAGCTTTGTCAAGGCTGTGAAAATGTGTCAGTATTCATGAAAGCTATTGTAAAATGTATAAGTAAAAACATTTAAGGGCAATGAGGTTCAAAAGAAAGTGAAGCGCACACAAACTACAAAAGTTTCCATGAAAAAATTGTCATGCAAACCTGCTTTGGGCAAATAAAAAAAAAATAAAAAAGAAATCCCAATGTTCAGCAGATGGTTAATCGTCCAGTGTATGAAGCTGGTTGGTGCACTGCAACATTTTCAATAAGCTTGATGCACTTTGTGGCTCCACTGTCAGTCCAACAGTCAGTTTTCTTTAGAAGTCAAATGTTCTTGGCCTTTCGTCTTTGTGTGAACCAGAGTAAAGATGAACCCACAACTGTCGATCCGGTTAGTATCCCAAGCACCTTAAATACAGGAAACTCCCCCTGCAATTGTTAAAGAACAATAAACGTTTGTAATAAAGGAGAAAAGGCCAGTCTGTTTGGAATGATTTGAGGGGGGTCTCACCTGTCTCATGCACTTGTATCCATAGAAATCATGTAGACAACTACACTCGAAGAACCCTGGTCCGTATGGGCTGCAGAATGAGTTTTCAGGGCAATCCCAGGCTGAAGACACAAACCATAATCAAGAAATGCACTGAAATACATACATTTTGTAGACTGAGATCCAAGGTCTTTTGGTTACTTACACATCTGCGCAGTCTGATTGCAAATATTTTTCTGTCCTTCGCAGATTCTGGCATTGTTTTTCACTTCAACCTTCTCCCATGATGCATTGCCCCCTGGACACTCCAGTTTTAAGGGTAGTAAACTAAGTAAAGATTTGTCAAGTTAACTTGTGTTAGCTAACTGTGTTAGTTTAAATCAGGGATTTTCAATCTTTTAGATCTTTTATGGACCCCGTGGATGAATATCCTTGTCAAAGAGACACCCGTCCGAAAACGTAAAAGACACCTTTCTATTTTCATGTATAAGGACCCAATTTATAGTCTACCCAACCATAAATATGCATAAACATTTTTTTTTGTTTGTTTTTTTATCAGTAACATAATCTTTCCCCCACTACACCGGACTGTTAGATCTATTATTTATTTATATAGTTTATTTGTTTATTTCAATGTTTTTATTTTAATACATTATAGCTTATTATAATTATTGTTATACTTGTATTAATTATGATTTTATAATCTATTTTACAGTTTTTCACTATTTTTATTTCCATGGACCCCCTAGCACTACCTTGCAGCCCCCCTGGTCCCCAGACCCAAGTTGAAAATCCCTGACTTAAATGTTTTACACATAATATACTGTACAGTGCTCATGCAAAACTTACAGTTGGCTAAGATTGCTGAAACCCTGAAATATGAAATCGCTCAGATTGGAGATCGGGTTGTTGGAGAGATCGCTGTGAAAATAAAGAATGACAACAGTTAGATATTCAATTTAAGTGCTACAATGACACATGCAGATTATCATGACAGACCTGCTCTCGTACATACATGATGAAAGCTGTGGATGAATTGTACAGGTGCTCTACACGACTGATGGAGCAGTTCGCCAAGTCCAACCTAAAACAGCCGTACAGTTAGATTATATATAATAATAATTTAATAAAAATTTTCCTACCCTATAATGGCATCTACATCGCTGGTTTCATTTCCAAAACAGCAGCGTCCTCTAATATGGCCTTTTGTTTGGCAAAAATCCCAGACAGGACTATCTTGCCGTACAGTCCCTTGACACATTTTACATAACTAGCAAAACAAAAAGGTGAAAGCTTTTAAAATATTATAAAACAACATGCATCATTTTACTTTACTTTCCAACAGTGAAGACAGATGAAAACAATGTAACTTATCTACCGTAGCATGTATTATTATTTCATTACAGTCATTTCGAAAATGACTATAGTAACGTTATCTGTTACATTGACTGAATTCATTTGACATGGCGAACTGTCTCACCTGTGCATCAGTATCCTGGCTATCGACATAAACATTGAATAAAACAATAAAAACAGTAAATGAATACACAATAGATGCTGTAGCGGCTGCTGTCATTTTCGCCAAAAGAAAAGTCATGTGACTCGATGATCATGTGACGTCTATAGTCGCGACTCCATTCGTGACCACCAGGCGGCGCACATAATGTGCATTTCTCACTAGAGACGAAACACTCTCAAAACCCAGGTTGCTTTTACACAATTCACGTCATTGAGCTGATATAGATCTTTTTCGCCATTTATATTCAGTCTGGTTATTTAAAATAACGCACATTCCACGAATACGGATTACTTAAAAAAAATAAAAAAAAAAATAAAAAAAAAAACATTATAGGCACAAATTCTTTGTTGCTCAATTCATTAATGTTTAATTTACTATTATCAAACATAAAGTTAAACTCCAATAACAACAAGTTGTTTGGCTACAAAAGTGTCTTTATCCTATGTGGATTTTGGATTGCCCCAGGTCAGAGAAAGAAAGAAAGAAAGAAAGAAAGAAAGAAAGAAAGAAAGAAAGAAAGAAAGAAAGAAAGAATTTTTAGATTTTTTTATTTTTTTTATTTAAATTATGCCCTATTAATTTAGGCAACTCTATTAGTCATTTTGGTGTTTTATAATTAACATATTTTATTATTTTTGTTCTTTATTATTTTTTATATGTTTATTGTTATGAAGTTGTAAAACGTATTAAACATAGCAGTTAAAAACAGTACACACACACACACACACACACATGTATGTATATATATATATATATATATATATATATATATATATATATATATATATATATATATATATATATATATATATATATATATATAAAGCGCCTCGGTCTTTTCAGTGACCAATTTTCTGAGAAAAAAATAGCGCCTTAAATAGCCTACCTCAATCACAAAGCTTTCTTGAGAAATATGGTTTAGTTAATATTTAAATACTCTGATGCAGTTTAACCTCATATTTTGCTTGTTGTATCAACCATTTTTAAATCCATTTCATTGCTAAACCTAATATTAAGTTAAAAACACTTACATTCATAATTAAACATAAGTTTACATAGTTTGGGAGAGATTGTTTTCTACAAACAACGCTTGGAACTTGTTCATGCCAAAGGTTCATCTCGAACGAATATTTTTACGCAATGACCTCCCCCCGCGCTAGAAGAATGGTTTGATCCAGACTGTTGCAATGCTTCGGCGGAGAACAGATACATATTGAATACATTACAGCAGAGCGGTTCCGTTTATGGTGTTGGAAGGTTTCGTTACAATGCAGACTGGTGTGTGTTCATCTTAACCCCATAACAAGTTGGAGTACAGAATTGGTATCTTGAAACGACAAACGATTTCTTTATTTGTTTCCTCTCGTTCGTGTGTACCAATGTATGTAGAGGGACTGTACACATCCGCGGAGCACCTTTACGTGGAGTAATCTGAAAGTTTATTGGATCGCGAGCCTGGCGACGACCCTTTAGTGTTTTGCAGACTCGACCAGAACGTTGTTTTCAGTGCGTGAGGAAGTGAGAGGACAGATTAGACGATACATTGCTGACAATGAACGTGGAATTACCTCCAGTTGCAACATGGCTGCTGCTTAGATGTTTATTGGAAAAGTTCAGCCCTGAACACTAAGAAAGTTTTAAAACAACCCACGTCGCAAAAGAGACGTTTTCTGGTTTAATTCCGCTCTGGACAGGACTGAACTGGACTGGACAGGGAATCCGGAGCGAGTGTAGCTCGCAGTCATTCAGTTTAGTCCCTGCATGACAGCAGAGGGCTTTCCGTGAACTCTCTCGCTTTTAACAGCATTTTCATCTTGATCAAAGACTTTTAAACTTAAAGTAGAAAATGCATTTCTCCATCCCCGAGACGGAGGTCCGTTCCGATGAAAATGGATCGACATATGTGGTAAGTGTGGTGGAGGTCAAAGCGATGCGCCTAGCTTTTACATTCGGTTTGGTGACGCTGTAGATAGAACAGAGCTGCTTTGAATCGTTGTTGTGAACGAATCTTTGCAGTGAACGGATCTTTCTCTGACTGATGGAATGAGAGGAACATGTCCGTTCATTCAGAAGAGAAAGAGGAACAGTTATATGTTAAAATGACTGATAACTAGAAATAACATGACATATGGGCATACTGTTTTAGTTAATTTAGTATGTTGGCTATTGTCATTTTTTAAGTCCTTCCTAGTTGACAAAATAGAGCAAAATTGTACATGTACGTTGTTGACACTCTTTCTTGAGTCTCTTAGTAGTCTAGTAAATCTAGTTTTTAGAATTTCAATAAAGGATAACAAGATCAATTTAAATTTTGAAATACTCTGTACCCAGATAGCACACATACGTCTGGAAAGCATCTGCTGTGTACAATATATGTGTGTGTGTGTGTGTGCGTGTGTGTGTGTGTGTGTGTGTGTGGTAATACTTTAGAATAGGTAACACTTGTTAACTATTAACTAAGACATTTTTCTCAATAAATTCTTAATTTGCTGCTTATTAATAGTCAGTAAGGTTGTTGTTAGGTTTAGTTATTGGGTAAGATTAGGGATGGAGAATAAGGTCAATTAGAATAAAGCATTAATATGTTCTTATTTAGCCCTAATACATGGCTAATAATCTAGTAATATGCACGCTAATAAGCAACTAATAGGTGTTACCTATTCCGAAGTGTTCTCATATATATATATATATACTGTGAATCCAATTAACACAACAACTCTGTGCCTGCATTTTTTGTTTTTCATTATATATAATAAAAATGGCAGGCACAAAATAATTGAAGGTGGAATCAGATTAGGAAGCTTTGGTCGTTCAGAAACACTCTTGAGTTGTTGTGTGAATTGGATTCACAGTGTCTCAGTTCTCCTGGCTGGCGTTTCTCCCTCAGCCATATGCAGTGCAAGATTGCCATTTCTTTCAGCATAACAGTTATCTAGCATAACTGGAAACATAGCTGGCCTAATACTCTGAAGACATGACACTTTATTTTTCTATGAAACACTGAGTCTATCAATAACAGACAGCTCCAGTTTCATCTGTATTGTACTGAACTGTGGATTGGTTACAAAGCATATTTTGCCTGAATTCTTTCTCGTTGGTGTCTGCAGATGTAATGTTGACTCTCCTTAACCAACACATAATTTGATTAAGAGGCTGAGATCATTTTTGAGCTCCACTGCACATGCATGCTCTTAGCAGTCTTAAAACACCTCCAGTAGACCCGCAAAGGTTTTAATTCACTGACACGAAGAAGATATTGTGAATCATTCCTAACACATTGACTGCTGACATTGTTTGTGTCCACCTGTGACTGTGATTCAGAGCGAATTTCTCACCAGTAACATTTTCAATAGCTAAGCCTTTCAAGGCCACCGAGATATAAATTGGTCAGATGTACGAATCACACTCACTTTTTACTACTTTAATATTTTTATCATTTTCTTTGATGACAACATATTTGAGATATAGATATGAGATATGTATGAATCAGACTCACTTTTTACTGCTTAATATTTTTGTTTCATTTTCTTTGATGACAAGATATTTGTTGTTTTGCATAATTTATACTGGTTTTGCATAAACTAGTTCTCCCTGTTACTGGTCAAGAGGGGGATCTGTTAGATATTTTCATTTCTTTTGAATGTCTCTTCTGCTCAGCAAGGCTGAATTTATTTGATCAAAATCCATTAAGTATTATGAAATATTATTACAATTTAAAATGGCTCAGAAATCACTCTAATATGCTGATTTTCCTGATTAATAAACATTTCTGATTATTATGAATGTTAAAAGCAGTTGTGCTGCTTCATATTTTGTGGAAACAATAATGCGCTACCCTTTAAAAGTTTGGGGTGAAATTTAAATAAATTAGTCATTTTATTTATCAATATGCATTGATGCATTGATCAGAAATGACAGTAAAGTGTCAAGACATTTATAATGTATTTCTGTTTCAAATATATACTGTTCTTTTGAGCTTTAATTAAATAATCCTGAAATTTTTATCACATAAATAAATTATATTTTACAATATCTTCAAATATAAAACAGTAATTTAAAATTTTAATAATATTTGATTAAATAAACACAGCCTTAGTAGAAGAGACATTCAAAAACTTAAAAATAAAACTAAAAAATCCAATTCTTTTGACTGGTAGAAATTATGTATAAATTATGTATAAATATGTATAAATTATTTAATTAAATTTTAAATGATTTTAATGTTATTATTATTATTATTTAGAAGGCAAGACAACATTTGAACATTTAAAATTTAGTTTGTTTTTCATGTAATATTTATGTTTTATTTTATTACAATATACAGATGTTTGTAATTTTTTTTAAGAAAACAGTTCTACCTGAATTTCCGAAAGTCAGCTAAAACCGATTTTAAAAGCTGCTTTGTTTCTCTCTGCATTCTCTCACAGTCGGAGGGATTTCTCTTCAGAGAGCGTAATGTTGTCTTGCTCTATATTCGACAGGGAGTTGCATATTTGCAGTGGAGCTGTTCATGTCACCAAATATGCATACTTTGCAGAAGAGCCACAAAAATGAGAGTGGGCTGCGATTTAAATGTCAGACTTCCTGTTCAAACACAAGGACAAAAAAGTACAGAATTTCGTGAAGACTTGCATACTCATTCTTCCTTTTTTATGTTTGACGACAAGTAAAGGCCTGGCAGTTTCTTCCTCCCTGTGTCTGTAAACTTGTTCCAGCTTTGATGACTCATGTGTTAGCTGTGTAGCGGAGGTTGCGTGCCGTGCTGTCAATAATTGGTTCATCGCATGCTGTACATATTTGTAGAAGTATTGAATAGCGTCTGTTGAGAGCATTCTTATAGTATGCCACAGTAAGATGGAGAACTTTACATAACAACTTCCTAAAAACAACGTCAAACAAACTAAAGCATTTTTGTGTGTTACTCTATTTGCTTGCAAATTTTAAAGACCACATGACCTGCTAGAATGCCTTAAGAAATCTTTTTTCTTATGTTTCCGCTAAGTGTTTTTGAAACGGCACCCTTCATTTGTTTTTTCTATTGTGAAATCAAAGTCCCCGTAATACATAGACATGTTTTGATTTGTGATATAAATTTCACAATATCGCAGTTGTAGCCTTGGTTAAAAATTTTACTGACAGTTTATTTTTATGTTTTTCCTTCTGCAGGCTTACAATATCCATGTGAATGGTGTCTTGCATTGTCGAGTACGTTACAGCCAACTCCTAGGCCTCCATGAACAGGTGAACACACATTTTCATCATGACCTTCATTTCAGAAATCAGTATTGCACTCACATTTTTTAAAATGCATCAAGGATTGCCTCGGAATACTGGCACATTAAAAGCTGTTTGTCACAAAGCACAGTCGTTTTTAGTCACTCTGCAGTTAGCCAAAAAAAAACTGTAATTTGCTTAATAATATTTTCTGAAGTTGTGTGAAGAAAAACACAGACATGTTTGATCTGTGGGCAGGATTAAAATCCAAAAGTCCACCAATGAAACACACATTTACTTCTCGTGTGAACAGAGAAGTGGTGAAGCTATGATCATACAGTCACAATGTTGGGAAATAATTTGAGTGGTCACACACTGAAAGTCACACATTGTTCTCATAAAAGGATCCGCTTACCTATCTAACACCTACCAGGTTTACAGACACTAAGTTTCCTCATGAATGAGAGAGAACTTCAGTGATCTCACCATTAAGAGCATGTTGTGTTTCGCAGCCACTGTTGCTAGGTAACAGGGCGTTGAGGGCCTAGTCAGATCATACGTGGTCATATGACGCAATCCATAAAAGCTGTCGTGGTGTGAGGCTTGCAGTTAACCCTTAAAATAGGCTTTCAAATGATAATAATTGTAAAAAAATTTTTTTTAAAAATCATACTTTAGCATGAACTTTTGTGTTTTTTAAAGTTTTCTTTTCAATAATTGTATTTGTAGATACCTCTATCTATCTTTAGTTCTATTAATTTTAGTTCTTTAACTTAAAGTTATTTATTTATTCACCATTTCTAGTTTTCGTGTAAATTGTGCAACCGGTAGAGCAGGTTGTGGGTTCGAATCCCAGGGAACACAAGATAGTAGAAAATTGTTAGCCTGAATGCAATGTTAGTCACTTTGGATAAAAGTGTCTGCAAAATGCATAAATTTAATTTAATTTTTAATTTAATTTAACTATCGAAAATATATATTTCCATGTCATTTTCTTATTGTGCCTTTGAATAAAAACCCGATAACACCGATGGAGCAATAGCAGGCATAATTTTGGTAGATGCTGTGAAGTGTAAACAGATTTATTAGCTTGGTGCCCGTGAGACCCGCAGTCAGCATGTATGACTGAGCAGTGCACAGCGGTCAAGGGCAGGCAGTGGTCAGTTTAATTTTGTCCTCTCAGAATAACCAAACATTCTGTTTTCAGAATTTGACCTCATCAATTTAAAATGAACTTCTCTCCCTGTGTCCTTTCAGATAAAAAAAGAATATGGAAATAATGTGGTGCCAGCTTTTCCACCAAAGAAGATCTTCACCCTCACACCGGCTGAAGTCGAACAGAGGAGGGAACAGCTGGAGAAGTACATGCAAGCTGGTGAGATTTATTTTTACAAAAAGTTTTGAGACTAGACTCAGTGTTTTAGCTCCTAAATGCAGTTTATTCCTGTAATGCAAAGCTGGATATTCAGCATCATTACTTTACATTTTGAGTCTTCTGAGAAACTCTTATTGCAAATATTGCAAAAATATTGATGACTAATTCTGCACTAGTTTTTTATCCAATCAGAAGCTCTCTAAAATTAGGATGCCCTTCCCCTAATACTGCTTGCAGCTGACTTGCTATTAGCAATCAACTGTGATGAAGCCTATTGGTTATCAAAAAAAAAAACATCCCACTCAAATGTCCTGTTTTGTGCAAACACACGAGGAATTTACACATCTGACATAAGAACAGAAAATCATTTAAATAATAAGACTTAACAATGAATTATAATAATGTGTATGAATCTGGAACAGTAGATTTATGTACAGATTTGTGCATTATTTACTCTTTATACAGCTGTATAAATAAAGACATGTGAATATGTATTTACATAATTCTTGAGAAAGATGCAGTAATTATAGTTGGAGAATGAATTACAGATCACAGGTAATGATTCATGTGTTAGCTGTTTAAGCTGGACATTGCGCTGTGGGCTTTCTCCTGAAGTCCACTATCATCTCCACAGTTTTAAGCATGTTCAGCTCCAGGTTGTTGTGACTGTACCAGACAGACAGCTGCTCAACCTCTTGTTTGTAAGCAGACTTGTCGCTGCCTGGATGAGGCTGATGACTGTAGTGTTGTCTGCAAACTTCAGGAATTTGACAGAGGGATCAGTAGAGGTGCAGTCAGGGAAAAGAGCAGTGGGGAGAGAACGTAGCCCTGAGGTGCTCCAGTGCTGATGGTGTAGGTGTTGAATGTGAGTTTTCCCAGCCTCACTAGCTGCTGCCTTTCTGTCAGGAAGCTGGTGATCCACTGACAGATGGACACAAAAGGAAATCAGCAGTGCTGGCAGCACCAAGAGGCGTTCGCTCTAATCCATTCCAGCACTGGCTCTTTCCATCGAACAAGCTAAGCCTTGTTGAGCTTATTTGCTCACAGTCTGGAGCTGCTCTTGGCTGGGGCTCCCTTCAGTTACATCATTGAGAAACATGGTTATGGAAAATTAACCGACACAAACACACAAGCTGTTCAGAGCAAATATTTTGTCAGTTTGTGCAAATCCCTTGCGGTTGTTTGCTATATTTGAAGTGAAAATAAACATTATAGTTTATGTTGGTCTGTTTCTCACTAGTTTTTTTTTTTTTTTTTAACTAAGGTTTTTATCAGTCAGGGAGGGATTGTGATATTTTTAAAGAAAAGGCTGCATTGTTTACCAGATTAGTTTAAGTTTACATGACTTTGACAACTGTTTAAAACATTGAGGTTTACATTAAGGTTCAGTTAAGACACAAGAATAAGAAAGTTGTGTTATTACCTCAACATACACAAAAACATTCTGACTATCATTCTACAAACTTTCCCAGAGGAAATTTGTACCTTGTAGCATTGATGTATTCTATTTGCTTAAGTGAATTGTTTGTGATATTTGTTTTGATGAGCTTTTTCTATTTTCTAATGGTTTTCTGTTATAATATATTGCAAAACGTTATTTATTTCTCTGATGGCGAAGTTGTGCTACTTTAACTGTAATAGCGTTTTTACATTAATTTCTTTCAAAACCTTTGAATGGTAGTGTAAAAGTTTAATTAAATTTTTATTTTTTCATTATATGCATTGAAGCAATTTCATGTGCTTCCACAAATAGCATGCTATTGAGTAAAATTTTAAAAAGAGTTGCCCCTATAAGTGGCTTCAGCTTGTTTAAATACATGTTTATATTAGCTTTCATTGTAGCTGAAAGGTTAATAAAAAGTACTTTGGTTGTCAAGTTGTAAGTTTTAACACCTTTAATGAAGAGCTTTTTATTTTCTCCCCGCAGTGCGTCAGGACCCCATTCTGGGATCCAGTGATATGTTCAACAGCTTTTTGAGAAAAGCTCAACAGGTAGAATTTCTATATTCTTTTTAGTTAGTAAAAATGGTCAATTATTTATAATGTTTGAGTAATTATCATAATTGCAAATCTAGTATATATAAATTGCTGCTTTTTGAAATACTGTGAAGTAGGTTTTCCTTTCCATGTTTAAAAATGTCCTTGTAATTTTTCTGCATCACTAGCCTCTACATTTGCCTTCAACAGTCAACATTTGTATAACAACCTTATGGTTTCTAAATATAGAAGTGACGCAGTTGTCTGTCTTAAAACCTCCGCCCTGCCAAAAATGTTTTTCTTAGTCTTCCAGTAAAAGGGTCAAACACTGGTGGGTCTGATTTATCTCATTTCCTTATTAAGATATACTCAAGTGCATTGAGTGAAGAACCAGTAAATGTGCCTCTGTGTTCACTTCCTTACATTCCAGTACCATCCTGTTCTACATTTGTTGTCTGAATCGCATAGATTGCATTCATTCTTCAGGAATTTTGTTCCCCACCCCACATAGATATTGGCAATTTCGCAGTCAGATCCCGTCCGTCCCCCGGCTGCCCATCAGAGAGCAGTCTGCAGGAACAGAATAGGACATTAGACTTGGCCTTGTGTTTTCATTTTCCAATTTCTGTAAAGATCTGCTGCAGTGGGAGATGAAACATGTAGGAAGAGGGGTGGGTGGGGTGTGAATTTGCAAAAAGCAGAAGATACGACAGTAAAAGAACAGTGACGCTACTTTTTATCAATAAAACAGTCAGCAATGTGTTGTTTTGACTCTTGTTTTGACCTATCACCAAATCACTTCTCTTCTCTAGGCATGTATATCTTGCGATTAAGCCTGAATCTGTACAGTAAAACACACAACTCAAAACATTACATTTATTCTAAAATGAAAGCGTTCTCAGACGTAAAAGCTGGGATACACAGGAAATGAAACTGCTGTGACTATGTGTGTTTTTTCTGTTCTGTGCTCTTGGAGTGAGTGTAAGGGTATGATTTTAATGTTATCCGTACTGCATGTTCATCAGATTATTCTGAGATCAGCTGAATCTGACAGGAAGCATCAGAAGTTGAATTAGAGTTCAGCACGAAGTTGTTTTCCCGAACACTGTTTGTCTGTGCTGCAGGAGACCCAGCAGATCCCCACTGAGGAGGTGCAGCTGGAAATCTACCTGTCCAATGGCCAGGTTAAAGTCAACATCCTCACATCTGACCAGACCGAAGATGTTCTGGAGGTGAGAATGTTGTTTTGTTATTGTTTCCAAAGCACACATCTGCCAGGTTTATGCCTTTGTCTTTTTGAATAGTAATGTATGTGGTTTACTGACACCTTTCATTGTAATGGGGAGCTAGCAAGAATATTTCAAATTCTAAACTTTGTCTCTAATTGATATGGTCAAGGCCAGAAATAGATAAAAACAAGACATGCACACTTTTCTTTGATTTTACAAGTAAAGGATTTATATTTGTTAGTGCCTTTAAAAACTGTTCTAACTCCATTACATTTGTTTATTGCTCAGCTATAGATATAGTCTTATGATACAAACTAAACCCGTATTGTTTTGCCACAATTTGAATGTGATTTCTAGCTGTTATCAATCAATAAATAAAATGTATATGTCTGAACATTAAGTAATTAAAAACATATATCACGTATAAACTAAAGCAAGATTAAAATTAAATAATTTAAAACATTTATCATGTATAAACCAAAGCAAGATTGTCTTTCAATTTTAAATGTAAATACAAAATTATGAATTAAAAGTGTGGCCAAAGTTGTTTTATTAATCAGTTTGTATTTCTGCAAATGAGATGTGCATTTATGTAGTGTCATTTTTATATACACTACAGTTGAAAAGTTTGTTAACATTAGTTAATGCACTGTGAACTGTGTTTTCATTAACATTAACAAAGATTGATTAATACAGTAATGTATTGTTCATTGTTTGTTCATGTTAATTAAAACATTAACTAACAGAACCTTATTCTAAAGTGTTCCCTTATAATTTTAAAGGATTCACTGCAATTCAGAAAAAATAATAATTACAGTTTTCACAAAAATATTTAGCAGCACAGCTGTTGATTTCTGAAGGATCATGTGACACTGAAGTCTAGAGTAATGGTGACGAAAATTCAGCTTTGCCATCATAGGAATAAATTACATTTTAAAATATATTCAAATAGAAAGTAGTTGTTTTTTTTTTTTTTTTTTACTGTATATTTGATCAAATTAATGCATGAAACATTTAGAAGGCAACACTGAACATTAACTACAAGTCTAAACATTTAGATGAATCATTATTATAGACTTTATTCCTTTTTCAAATAAATTAATTCATACAATATGTGTTGTACTTAGTCTGTGTTAAAAAAAAACAAAAAACAAATCATGTGTTTCTTCACTGATTCTTCACTTAGACTTGCTCTCCAATCAGCAAACACATGTTTGTGCCTGGGATTTAAGGGCTTTAAGGAGCTCTTCGTGGATCATAGCTTTCCCATGTGCACTACACAGCTCTCATTAAAATGCACCCTGCACCCATATTCAGCTCTCTGCTGTGTTATTCAAGCACACTGACGACACAAAGTACACTTTAGCACCTGATGAAAGCAAGAAAGTCAAGTGTTACACATAAAACAGGCATAAACGTAAGTGTAATCTGATCATGGGATCTGCTGGGATGTAATGGTTAACACCTAAAACACAAAACTTCCAAAGCACTTTTAAAAGTTTGGGCACAAAACAAAAGCTTGTATTTTTATAGAATGATGCAGCAAATATAGTAAGGAAACACAGAATGGAATATGAAGTTTGTTTTCTCTGAAGAGAAAATCTGTCCCAAGAAAAGCATGGCAATGTAGCAAGGACAATTACTTGTTTTTAGTCACATAGAGACATAATTTATCAAGATTGATGATTCTTAATATCTTCATCAGGCTGTGGCCTCAAAGCTTGACCTTCCTGATGAGCTGGTGGGATATTTCAGCCTCTTCCTGGTTCAGGAGAGGGGGGATGGGGGCTGCACGTGTGAGTATAATATTTGACTTTTTTAATTTTAAGACCATTTTAACATTTAACATAAGCAGAACTCTGTTGGCATTAGATGTGACCTGCTGGCTTTAGCTTTAGTGGTTTGGCTGTTAGTAAATCATGTCTAAAAGTCAACGTACTTCCCCTGGACTGAATGTCAGTGCAGTCCCAGGAGCTCAAAAGAGAAGTCTTTGTTCTGTTGAGATGTCTGCCCACTCTTCTCAAAAGTAAACTGAGGTCAAGTAGATCAAACTTTGGTCGAGCTGTTGTTGGCATGGCACACACAGCTCTGCTGTCGGCCTGTAGTGCATGTTAGACAAACATGGTTATTAGTATTGCTCATACTGGGTTAGGGATTGAACTAATCCCAAACCATAAGTATTAAATGTGGTGTGTAACTGCCTCATACTCTTTCAGCTCCAGATATGGATGATACCTCAAATTATGCAGCCAAACCCTGAGATTATACATTAATAATTTACATGCATCCTTATGTTGTTCTGATGTCATGGACACAATTTTTTTTCTTCGGATTTTGATACATCACTTGTTTTAGGAATAGTAGCTAACAAGTTATATATATATATATATATATATATATATATATATATATATATATATATATATATATATATATATATATATATATATATATATATATTAGTATGCATAATAACTTTGTAATAATAACAATCTCTGCTTTGTGTTAAACCGCAAATTAGAAGTTAGAACTCTGAGAAGGAAGAAAGTACTGGAGGTTAAAAATCAACATTAAACAATGGTGCATTAGAAACAGATCTGCTTTTCTCCTTATTCTGTGATGATAAACAATGTTTGTTGAGATGTTGTTGGCAGGAGTAAATGGAACCACAGCGATATTCTAATTGGTTGTCACTCTATTGATTGATTGCGTATGGCCTGAAATGCCCTGTGCAGAGAAATATGACTTGCTCCATCTGGAATTAAACCGATTATACACTCACTATGAGGAGTTGTTTGCTTGAGATAATATTTAATAATATTCTGGCTTCGAATGACATGTATCATTTTTCTAATAACAATATAGAGAAAATAAAAATATTTCCGGAGTCCAGAATTTTTTTTCTCCCCTCAATTGTTCTGTTTCCAATTCTGCCGTCATCGTGTTACATCTATCAAAGGATGACCCCCTAGGAGAGCAGTAGAGTTTTTGGAAGTGGAATTTTTTTTTTTATATAGACTTCACAGACTTGGTTCCAGTCTTGAAACTTAAGGGCATCTCTTCTCTGATTTTATGCAGATGTCTGGCAGTCTCTCTCCTTGTCTGGATGTAATGTTGTCATTTTGCTTGTGGAACTTTCCATGTCTGCTTTTGAGCTGACATTGTTTGACTAGTTTTAGCACATAATCACCCACATGCTATGTGCCTCTCACTCAATTGCAAGATCCTCACCTGAAACAGGCTTAATACGGGGTCAGATTTGATGAACAACAGTCCCCAGAAGAATCCTGCACAAAAAGGAATCTGACATCCTACCCAATCTTGGCAAAAACATTTTTTAGAAAGATAAATGCCTACAAACAAAACCTGGTTTTCAATTGACCAGCAGTGGAGCCAAGATCAAGAAATCTGCCAAAAAAACATGGCAGTGTTATGCTAAAAACAAAATAATGAAAATGTGTATTTATATAACGCTTTTGAAATCTTTACAGTGACAACCATTAAAAAACAATTAGAAATGTGGTGATGATGTTGTTGTTGTAGTACATGTGTTTTTGAGACATTCCTAGCACATAAAACCATTCTTGTCTTAACATGCTGTCTAATGTCAGACCTCTGAAAGGGTAAGCCAGAGAGTAGAATGAAAAGTTGTGAAGGCATGCACTATGCTAGAGATCTTACTGTCGTCTCTTCTTCTTTTCACACTCCTATTTTTAATGTTTCTAAAAGCTCAGTGTCCATTTCAGTTCAGTTCCAAGCTTCCGTCTCTCCCCCTTTCCCATCTCTAGAGAAAACGTATTTTCGAACAGCTGCAGCATTTTTTCTCTCCCTCCCTCCCTCTGTTCCTCCTCTACTCTCTTGCACAAAGTGATAAACATGTTATTGTTCCCTCTATGGCTTGAGCCAGATGGATTCTCCCCCATTTCACTTTAGTTGTTGTCATTGTTGTTATTCTGCAAATGTCCTTGAGTCTGAAGGCACTCATACCATTCATCTGGTCTCTCATTCCCTCGTCCAAACCTCGCTGACCTCCCATGGGGCCCCAGACGTGAGAAAACTACAAGAATTTGAGTTGCCCTACGTGTCCATCACCAGCCTGCATAGTCCCGACTACCGCATCGTCCTCCGTAAAAGGTACATAACTTATTTCGAGTGTACTGGTTAAGCATTTGGTCAAACAGCAAAGTATATACAGGTATAATAAGAATATACACTTATTTAGCTTAGAGAGGAAGTTCTTATACAGTTTGTTAACTCCTTAGAATGCTTCTAAATCTATAACAAAAACAGCCTTTTTAAAGGAACAGATCACCAAAATCATTTAGTCTTCTTTCTGTGGAACATTAAAGATATTTTGGAGAACATATGAGAAAGCATATGCATATCTACCTTTTTTTTCAACGCGGAAGTAAACCTATGGGTGAGACTTCCTGTTCAATAGCCGCTATAGTTAAATAATGATGAGAATAACATCATGCAGTAAACGTAAAACTCTTTGCACTACAAACAATAATTAAGATAATACATTCAAATAATATGATAAGCCACACCAACTTTCAATATCAAGCAGCAAAACAAATCCACGCCCATTTTAATGACAAGAAAAAGGTGGACATTTTAGGGAATCACTTTTTTAAAACTTTTTTTTTTCAGCTGATGAATGGCAAAAACATTGACAGCCAATCAGAATCCACCATGCTTTAGAGTGCTTGACATTTAAAGTGGCAGACAACATAATTGCAGAGCATGCTAAGAAGACCACAGAGCATTATCATGCATTGGTCAGGATGCTAAAATAGTTATCTTTATATAGTTCTTGCTCTTGTTGTGAACAGGCTTTTAAAGATGATAGAATGTTGTTTAACTATCCCTTTAATAGAGCTTATGGTGCTTTCAGACCTGGCCTGTTGTTTTGGAACATTTCTTATTGCTCCTCTTCCTAGTAGGTGCATTTTAAAAATGTTTTACAAATGAATACTGGACTCCTGCTCAAAATTATAAATTTAATATAAGGACACCTTCAAAAAAACAAAAGCAAAAAATAAGCTTGCAAAGCTGCTGTTGTTTGATAGTAATGGATGACTGCCGTGACAGCTAAGTGGAATCCCCGAAAATAAACCATGGAACTTTGACCAATGAGAGAACAGCTGTATTAACAAATTTGGTCCATTTAGAAACTTTGACGTGTGAAGGTAAACCGCACCAAAAATTTAAAGCAACAATGTAATAATTTTAATTGTTTTGGAACAAAGCAATCGATCTACAGGTGTGAAAGCAACCTTAAACTCTCCAGATTTCCAGTTCAAAATCGTTTCTCAGAAACTTCATAAGTCCTACCCAAAGTGTAACATTGTAACAGCTCTCAAAGGGCTATTCAACTCATGGATATTTGTTTCAGGAAGAGGTGTCCCACAAGGCTCTATCTTCCCTCTGTTTAAATGAGTAGAGAAACACTTTTTGCCTTCCTGTTGTAGACATGGGTATGATCATTACCTCAGCGGTCTGATCCTGTGGTTCTGTGCAGTTTTTCATATCTGCACTTTAGACTTTTTGGACTTGACGACTGCTGGATTTAGACACCTCTTTTATTACTCAAACGGTTTCTGAAGTCCTTTGCTTTACAGAATCTCTGAAGTGGTTAAAACAAAACAAAATTCATTATTTATTCCCAGAAAAGTGCACATACAGAGTGTAAATGTTGATGATCCTAGTGGTTTATTAACAGCAGTATTCATCAAATGCCCTTTGGAGTGTGAGGTTTATGTAATGGAATAATTAGCGAGAATCAGGGGAGATTTATTTCTGTAAAATCTCCAGCAAGGGCATTGAAAAACCACGTGTTTCACCATGTGCATTGGAAGCAGGTGTTAAAGTGTTAGGTGAATCTAAATTTCCCTTTTTTAGCACATTAGCACAGCTTAGCAGAGATTATTTTGCTAAAAATGTTTTACCTTTCACCCACTTTATACATCCTTCCCACTAAATCTCACACCTCGTCATCATATACTGTTGAAAAAGGTGCACAAGATGCAGCCGTGTTTTTCTTTTCAGTCCCCTCAGGAGAACCGCAGGCCACTTGACCTACTTTAAAGGAGACTACAGACAGCCTTCAGCCAGATCCCACCTGTTCACTACATCAGGAATGGAATATAGTTCTGGCTGCTGATGGGATTTTGTTCTTACTGTGAAAAGATAGTACTTTAGGGTACATTTTTTAACAACAAAAATTTCACATAGAATGCTCCCATGCCTTTTTTCTTTTCGTTGCCTGTCATGTATAGTTAAAAAATGTTCCAGCATCAACCGCTAAAAGCTTTCAAATGAGATTTAATGCATATCCAGTTTTGGCTGCTGTGTGAACAATATCCATTGTTATGCAGGACTGCATCTTTGTGCTCTTGCAGACTCTGCTAAATCGTATTTATCAGACCTCGTTCTGCCCACGGCGTGATGAGAATAGTTTTTGACATATGGATGGTCAGGATGCCCATTAAGCTGAAGACTGCTCATTTACCAGATTGTCATTTGCTTCATGGAGACATTCACTGCAGTAGCAGCATTTGTTCAGCAACTTGCTGTGTAGCTATAAAAGAGAAGCTTTATTACAGGACAGAACATTTCTTTTAGCTAAGTTTAACGTAAAGGAAGATTTAATAAAAATTCTTCTAGACTATAAGTAAGCTTCCGTTTTGTGAGATGTTCAGGCGTGTTTACAGAAATTATGTGATTATGCAGTGCACATGATTTTAATTAACTTTTTAGATGATACATCAGAAAATGGATGTGATCAAAGATGAATAAGTTAAATGATAGTATTTCCCTTGCATAACTTATCATTGTCTCCTGCACCATTTTTAGCTACTGGGACACAGCATACGACAGTGATGTCATGGACGACCGCGTGGGACTCAACTTGTTATATTCTCAGGTAAAAGTCTCCTAGTTTGAAAGATACTCTGTGTATGGTCCATTGCACAAAAAAAGTTGTCCTAAAGAAATTAAAACTAATGCATTTTCATGACTCCAAAACGAACTAAAATAAAATGTAAAAAATCCCTCCTCCTTTCACTCAGACGGTGTCTGACATAGAGCGGGGATGGATCCTGGTGAACAAAGAGCAGCACAGACAGCTGAAATCCCTGCAGGAGAAAGGCTCAAAGAAGGAGGTACGTTATTTGATCTAGCATCTATGAGCTGGAGCTAAAAGCTGAAGTCCATTCTCAGACCTGTATGTATTATGTTGTAGCCTCGATAGTCCAGTAATTTGTGTTTGTTAGATAATTATCAGTGTCTAACTCTATTTTGTCCCACAGTTCATCAGATTGGCTCAGACACTGAAGTACTACGGCTATATCAAGTTTGATCCATGCATCACAGATTTTCCAGAGAAGGGCTGTCATGTTATAGTCAGCGCTGGCAACAATGAACTCAACTTTCACATCAAATTGCCCAATGATCAGATGAAAGAGGGCAGCTTCAAAGTCACACGCATGAGATGCTGGCGGGTCACGTCATCTGTAAGTTGAATTAATAATAAAATAAAATAAACATATTTTACAATATTGCAGACAGTATTGCAATTGTGCAGGCAGAAAGGTCCATTGTTGATAGCATAGCGATGTATGAAGCACAGCTCACACAGAAATCACTTTTAAACCAGACAGATTCTATTGGTCAGTGTTGCAAATTTGTTTGACCAACACAAGCAAAATCTGCATGGGGAACCTTTCGCCCCAGTGCAGAACTCCTGATCAAGTGGATTCCTACTGAATTGACTTGATTTTGCCAAACAGTGGTAAATGCAACCACACATTTAGCGTAATCATACCAATAATTGTACTGTGTGCATGCAACCAACTTAAGGTTGAAAACACCTGGTACTATTTAGTGTGTTGTTGTCATGATTCGATATTTCCAGTTTCTTGCAGAGTCTGGCTGCCTGCATCTGACCTGAAATCCACAAAAGCTTGTCATTTTGCAGTTCCTGAGTTCATTCCTAAAGTACTGAATAGTTGTCAAAAGGAGGTCACATTTTAGAAGAAAGACCACGCCACTTGTATTTTAGACAGTTTCTTAAATTAAACCGGAAATAACTTAACAACTTTATTTTAGCATGTAATAATCAAATCTCTATAAAAAAGCTGTTGTTAATTAGTTGTAAAATAAAAGGCAAACATGCTACAAAATGTAACTTTAAAAAAAAACGTATTTTTTATGTATTACTTTTTGCATAAGTAAAAATTGAAATTCTATGCTATTTTGTTTAAAAAAAAAAAGTAAAAAAAAAAAATACAAATTAAATGTAAAAAAAAAAACATTATAATGTACATTATGAAAATAGATTAAGTGAAATAAAGGCAAAAATGTGACTTAAAAAAAAAACGTTTTTTTTCTTTCTGTAGCACTTTTTACAGTAATTTTCTGTAGTATTTTGTAGTATTTTAGTATTACGACTAAACACAAAAGCCTGATTTTTCCAAATGATATGTACTACGTTTTACAGAAAGGATGTAGGAAAACTTCCTTTTGTGTCTCCAGACAACCATTTCCTCCAAATTCTTTCAATGACCGTCTCTTCAGGCATGTCTGGTTGTTTCATTTCAGAAAATGGGAAGTTGAAACGGGGATGAACAGAAACGCCGCTTTCCACAGGAAAATAGACTGTGCTCTTTGTCTCCCTACGCGCTTATAACGATCAGCTACATCCGTCTATCCATTCATATATTTATTTTATGGGAATTGACTAAATGTATTCCTTCATGGTTTTCTGCATGCATTTTATTATACCAGAATAAGGAAATAAAGACAATCAAAATTTTTATTCTACATCTATTAAATAGTATTAAGTGTTTGTTTTTACTCTGTCCCTTGTTTTTAAACCGTAGATTAATGAACAAACGGCTCAATATCTAAACAACTTCTTGTGGGAATGTGAAAAGGCTTTGAATATTTGCACTTTGGTCCAGTACAAACAGTTTAATGCACGTTCTGGCATTTCATTAGCCAGAGGAAGTTGTCTCTGCTCCACTCTGCAGTGGTCTTGGCTTGGTCTTTGCCCTGGAAAAGCAGAGTAGTGTTACTAACGAGCTCAGAACGGCTGTCCTCTGAGACCAGGACCTGACGCTGAGGATGCTGGGACTGCATAGCCATGTCTGTCTAATGGAACTGACAGAGTTTCCTGTGTGTGTGTAAAGAAGTTGTCTGTTTTGTGTCTTCTGAGAGAATTCTTATGAGACACTTTTGTGTGGTTGTGCTGGCGATGCTGTGGAATTATGAGGACGATGACATTTACAGCAGAGCTAATGATTACTAATTGAGCTTGAGGTTATTTGGTATGTAAAGGAGTTTAAAAAACTGGCATCTGTAATTGGCAATACACAAATAACAATGATTATAATGATCGCATTTGTGATGACCTGGCCTAATTCTACAGCAGGTGCCTGTGACGAACGGTACCGCAAACCCAAGCAGTTCCAGTAAATGTGACGTGAAACTAGAGCTGGCCTTCGAGTACTTGATGAGCAAAGACCGTCTGCAGTGGGTCACCATCACAAGTCAACAGGTCAGAACAGAGTCAATCACAGAGTGTGTTATTGAAATTCGAAACTATTTTGTCTAAATTAATGGAAAATAAAATGCTTAAAAGTTATTTCAGGCATTCATTTTGTGATTTGCTGAAGATTTCAAATTTCGTCAAATTATTAGTGTTTTTAAAGATTAACTTTAAAGGGATGCTCCACCCCAAAATGAAAATATGGTCATTATTCACTTACCCCCATGTCGTTCCACAATGTAAAAGCTTTCTCCATTTTCGGAACACAATTTAAGATATTTTGGATGAAAACCGGGAGGCTTGTGACGGACCCATAGACTGCCGAGTAAAATATTCTGTCAAGGTCCAGAAACGTATGAAAAGCATCATCAGAATAGTCCGTCAGCCATCAGCGGTACAACCGCAACATTATTATCATCGGGAATACTTTTTTCTTTACACTAATACACTAACAAAAATAACGACTTTATTAAAAAAATGTGTCTTCTCTGTGTCTCACCACTTTACCACAGCAGGCAACTTACAATATTGTGTATCAGCTGCGCCACAAGTTTACATTTTCTACGTGTATTTACACTTTGATTTGAAAGAAAACAGCGCATCCGTGTGTGTAAAATGTTATCTTATTACACTTTGAAGAAACGTGCATAATATTTTGCGCGATGCGCCCTTTTGTGGCCTCGAGAGATGCTAAAATATTTTTTCCCTAACTGAAGTTATGTCTTTTAAATTTGAATAAAATTAGAATTTTGATAATGCTTAAGTAGACAATTCAAATGTAGTTTTTCATTCATTTTCACAGCCCTATTCTCAACGCTTCATAACGTTACGGTTGAACCACTGATGAAGATAGACTATTCTGATGATGTCTTTCATACTTTTCTGAACCATGACACTGTTATTTACTAGGCAGTCTATTGGACAGTCACAAGCCTCCTGTTTTCATCCAAAATATCTTACATTTTTTACGGTTTTGGGACGACAAGGGGGTATTAGTAATAGTGATTAATGACAAAATGTTCATTTTGGGGTGGAGTATGCCTTTAAGTGAGCTTAGATAAAGCCAAAGGTAAAAATAGTGAATAAGCTTTAACAAATAAATATCCAATATTGACCAATAAATAGTAATAATTATAAAAACGGTTTGAGAATGACTGGACTAAGAGGTTTTTTGTTTTCCCCAAGGCTATCATGATGAGTATCTGTCTGCAGTCTATGGTGGATGAGCTGATGGTGAAGAAATCTGGCGGAAGCCTTAAAAAGGTCAGTAGGTCTAAGTTTGTCTTCTCGTAAAGACCTGCCAAATATCTGTGGAGTTTCTGAAATGTCTTTCAGTCGGTGGGTGTGTGTCTGTGTTTGCCTCGTTTAAGAGTTTGAGTCTTAAAACATTTTTTCCACGTGGATTTGGCTTGATAAACCCCATCAGGATAATCTGTTGTTAAATGTTCGTTAAATCATCTTTGTTTAATAGAGAGACTTGCAAAACTGAGCGCACTTAAAAAATAAATGTGGTCAGTTTGTATTTTGTCTTAATTTAAAAGGGAATTCTTTATTTTTTTCTCTACGTTTATGATGATAATGTGTTTCCAGCAGATGCAGAAGAAGCGACTGAATGGCTCGTTCCAGCGCTCTGACAGTCAGCAAGCTGTGAAGTCTCCTCCATTACTGGTGGGCTTAGAGGTTTTTGTTCATACAGAACACTTCTACTTTTGATATGGAAGATGGTACTATTGTTGAAATATGACATGCATGACTGTTTTTCAGGATTCCCCTGATGCCAGCCGTGAACAAGTAGTCAAAATCTCTGTGAGTTGTCAACGTTTTTCATTTCCTTGTAATCAACTTACAATTGAAATATCCTGTTTTGAACCAATCTTATTTTAATATTATTTACACGGAATTATAGTATCTACTATTTTAAATTAGCTTTTATTCTCACATTTTCTAATTGTAATTTAGATTAACTTTATTATTATTAATTTCAGTAATTTTAGTACTTCAATTTAAACTTACTTTACATCCAAGGCACCTTTTTTTTTTAAATCTAATATTCATCTTTTATTTTATTTCAGTTAACAGTAACAACTTTTTTCATGCTGTTCTGTTGATTTTTTATTTCCACAGACCAAGCTGTCTTCTGTCTCCCTGAGAGGACTTAGTTCTTCCAACTCAACCGGTGACATCCGTGGCAATGATTTCCACGGAAACTATGCCTTTGAAGGAATAGGGGACGATGACCTGTGATGGAGCCGTCCTCAAAAACTGGACTAAAGGAGGCAGATTTGTTTAGCGGTTTCTCTGTGCTGAGTGTAGTTCATTAGATGCCCAGTTCTGCAATATCGTAATCCCTTTCTGAAAAAAAGTCACATCAGGGGTCTCAAAATGAGCCTGTAGTACATAATTTTGACTCAAGTCTCTCATTAGTTTTATGAGAGGCCTCAAAGACAATGCTCTCTCATTTAAAGTAACAAGAATACGATAATTTCAGATTTGAGGCATAATTGGAGACAATTTCAATGGTTAAATTAATACAGGCACCTCAGGGCAAGTTATTACATTCAAGAGAGACGTTAATTTGAATCTTGTGATGACAGTTGCTGAAGATGGGCTTTATTTGGATCGTACTTCCTTACTAGAGACACAAAACTGTGCTTTTTCCTCTCAAATGTCATAAACTGACTGGCACAAAATTCCTGTTATCTCATTTTCTCTTGGCTGTTTTTGATTGTAGTTGCTTACTAGAGTAAGATCCATACAAGAACATTATGTTCCTTTTAAAATCAGTTGAGAATATTATTTTATAGAGATGTGCTTTATATTGTCCAGTGTGCCAATGTTGCTCAACCTTTTGCATGGAGGCGACAATATGACCAATAGCGTGGTAGATCTCTGCGACCCGATTCCTACTGCATATTCATTGCATATCCTAAGTTCAGAATTTCAATGACCCTCTTTATTGTGGCCTGCTTTCTCTCTGCCTTATGCTGATTCAGACGCCTTACAGTGTTAACTTCTCAAATTTAAATGTAGCGCCCGTCACAATTTTGGTAACAAGCTTCTCTCATTCTGGCCTGAAATCTGGCTTTGTTTGGGGGTGTTCGGCAGGCCCGCTTGCACTAGCTGAACTCACGTCTTTTTTGCACATTATTAAGAAAGGTAGATGGCTTGGGTATTTATTGAGATATTAACTGTGGGAAAACATCCTGGAACATTCGCAAGAGGTTTGTAGCTCTGTTTGTGTGTGTGTGTGTGTGTGTGTGTGTGTGTGTGTATGTGTGAATGCATTTAGTTTCTGTTCGATTATTCAAACCAATATATTAAAAAGGTTTCTCATAAATGCCAAAATTATAGTTCACTAAAGCATTTTGCACAAACATCATGGTAATGTCACTTTTATAAATGTACATGGAATTTTAAAAGTATTCTGAATATTTACTAATATCTGTATTATCTCAGCATATTACAAGCAATTACAGTTGACCAAATATAATCCAGGCGAATTAAAAAATATATAATAGAAGATCAGAATCTAACATTAATCAGTGTTTACAAATTGTAGAAAACTATTGAAAAACAAGTGTTTACAAATTTCATGTCTAAATTTCAGTGATTGTCTTCGTACACTTTATAAATTTTGTTTTGAAGAATATCATTCCAGTCTTTCATTTTATTATACACATTTAATCCATTTTGTATTTTCTTAAATACATAGTGCCAATCATCTCAGAGGACTGTGATCACATGGTGCTCGGGAAACGGCTGTATTTCACTTTTATGCTGGGGTTTTAACTGCAATGATAGTCATACTGAATGAAATTCCCTTTTTCGTCATCCTGGACATATATATAAATGCATATGATGCCTCCCATGTGCAACATATGTTTAATGCGAAGATTGTTCTCATGTCTGTGTGCTGTACGGCTGATTATTATTTTTGAGATGATGACTGTAATTTGTGATTGCCATGTTAAGTATGTTCACCAGCATCATCATCATCTAGAATGAAAAGGGTAAACCCTCTGTACTCTTAAATCCTGTGCATCTCTCTTAAATCAGTATGATATTTCAAATTCTCACTTCATTTTATATCCAAGAATGGAAGTTAGAGCCTTCTGGGTTTCAATAAATCTAGGTGCCAAACAATGCTACTCTGTGTTGTTTTCTGTTCCTTGGATTAATAACACAAGCATGATGGGTATTTCATCATATATGGGGACTGTCTATAGACACAATGACTCCTATGCATAGCTGGAGAATAAAATCCCACCCAGTAAACCCACCGCTAAAGGTCAAATTTATTTTTAAGGTAAGCTTTTGCCTCAAAACAGGTTCTGACACTTCAGAAAAAAATTATCTAAAACTCATCCTCACAATCTTAACAGCATGAAGATCTCTGCAAGAGTTGTTCGAGCTCTGGTGAAGCACAGACGGGGCTCTGTCTTCATTAGCATGTTTTCCGGAGCTGTTCGCTTCAGAGAGCAGGAAGGATTACAGCTTTCATTATGGAAGTTTGAGGATTACACACTGCCTGCCACAGCAGCTTAATCATATCCTGCTGGTTATTTAGTAACTTGCTTCTGAGCAGTGTTGTGACTGAAAGATGACACATAAATCTAGACAAGGAAGTTTCAACACAAACTCTTTTATTTGAGAATATTTAAGGCATTAATGAAACCACTGCATAATAACAAGAAAACACTCAAGCGTCACACACCTACAAGAGTTTTTGGCAACCTGAAGGTTTAACTGCATATTAGGGTTTCTGGTTTCTGTCGTCCTTCATTATTAGCTAACAATGCCATGGGTGGCAAGTACATGCCAAACATCCCTCGGAGATAAATAATAAAAACACGTACAAAAATAAAAGCTCTATGTTCAGCATGACACGAATACCCACTATGCACCATTCTGCTTCATGTAAACTCGGACAAATAGCGTTTTTCACAGTCAAGATGATACACACATTAAAAGGCAACACAACCCCCCAAAATTATTGAGAGCAAAAACAAGACGATCAGAGATCACAACATAATACTCATTTGTGAAGACATTTTCATCAGGAGGCTCGAGAAGATCTCTGACAGACAAATGAACAATCACATAAAACCTCAAAAAAAGCCAACCAAGGTCAAAGTACATGCAATGTAACTCCAGGCTTAAAGAAGTACTTCCTATGGCAGTAGTGTCTGTTTGGCACTGATAAATGAACCACAGTCAGGCTCAGAATACTCTTAGAGAGCTTTAGGTAATACAAACTGCCTTGTTCAAAGGCATTAATCAGGAGTGTCCCAACCTGCTCCAGGAGGACCAACTTCCTGCAGAGTTTAGTGCCAACCATCGCTCACAAACCTGGCAGGAAGTTTCAAGTAATCCTAAAGACCTTGATTAGCCGTTTCAGGTGTGTTTATTTAGAGTCTGCGGGAAGGTTGGACCTCCAGGAGCAGAAGTGGACAAACCGTGCATTAGGACATTCAGATTACTGTCTTTTAATTTGTGCATGACTTCATGTAGCAGCTTGTGGATAATTCCAAGAAATGTCTTAAATAATGACTCTGGGCACAAAGAAAAAAAGAAGGAACAACCGACAAAACGTATGCTGTAAAAGTAAAATCTCATTTGCAAGACGGTCGCCCGTATAAGAGGCTACACCTCTTCCTCGTCCACTTCCTCGTTTCCAGGCATCTGCACTTTAACCCAGCCATCTGTAGTCAGGCTGTGCTTCTTCTGATGTCGTTTGTAGTTGTCCCAGTGGCCAGTGGTGTAGCCACACTCTTGGCACTTATGGGGCTTCTCGCCTGTGTGGCGCAACATATGCCGCTTTAGGTTCATACTCTGGTTGCAGCTGTAGTTGCAGATTGCGCACTGAAAGGGTTTGGCGCCTGAATGCACCCGCTGGTGCCTCTTGAGATTAGCCAGGTTGCCGCAGGCATAGTCACACAAGTGGCACTTGTAGGGCTTCTCGCCGGTGTGTACTCGATGGTGCCGCTTGAGGTTGTCGAAGTGGGCAGAGGCGTAGTCGCACTGCGGGCACTTGTATGGCTTCTCTCCACTGTGCGTCTTCATGTGGCGGGCCAGGTGGTTCGGGTAGTGGGTGATGAAAGGGCAGGCAGCACAGGTGTAGACTTTGTCCCCTCGTTCAGCGGGGCATCCGGGTGTGTCCTTAGTTAACATTTCCAGGGTGCACTTAGCACATATCTGGGCCGAGGATCCATCCTCGTCATCCAGGGCCATGCCGCACAGCCGACAAGTGAAGGGGAAGAACATGGGGGGCAGGGGAGCAGCCTGTCCTGACTGCAACACCCCTGCCGACGACTGCTGTGGAAGCCTCAGGCCATCAAGTGTGTGCAAGTAGTTCCCATCCCTTCCCACGTGGGGTCGCGAGGCAGACTGCACAGCACCTGCAACTGAACTCTTTGTAAAACTCTCCTTTCAGTATTCTTTCAGGACACAAAGCAGAAGCTTACTTACCTTCGGTGGGGGCAGGAGCTGCTTCCTTTTCCTGCTGACTCAGGGTAGTGTGGTTTAAACCATTGCCACTTACTGGCTGAGGGGCACTCTGACCCGGGCTTACAGCTGCATGCATGCGCTGGTGCCTCTTCAGGTTCCCTAAGGAACTGCATGCAAACGTGCAGTTGTTGCACTTATAGGGCTTTTCCCCGGTGTGTATGCGCAAGTGCCTTTGCAGGTTCACTAGTTGTGCTGATGCGTAGGAGCACAGCGGACACCCGTATGGCTTTTCGCCATTGTGCGTCTTCATATGCCTCTTAACATGATTGGTGTAGCGTGACGTGAAACCACAGAGCGTGCATGAGTGGAGCTTCAGGGAACCATCCTCCGCACCAGCGCCCTCATTCCCTCCCCCTCTAGACTCGACTTGTAAGCCTAAGTCCGAGCAGAGTTTCCTGTCTGCAACGCCATTCACATTCCCTTTGCAACAGCGCATGCAGAAGGGCCCCACCAAGTCCACGCCGGATCCCAGGGGGTCTTCCAGGAGCTGACCACACCCTCTGCAAGAGAGGTAAGAGGGAAAGGCCGACTCAGAAACCCTCTCTTCACGCTCGCTTTCGGTCGCACGCAGGTCTTCAGCGTCACTCTCCATACTGAGGCGGCTGAAGGGAGAGCTCTCCTCGTCTCCCAGGGGGAAGCCAGGCAAACTGATGTCAGCTGTACAGGACCACAGCAAGACACTGCATTACATTATGCAGCTGTATAGATAGATTTTCTGCAATCTGAGCTAGTGTGCAAGCATTCAATTAAAACAGAAATTTCAACAATTTAGTGCTAATAACAGGACATTCTTTCAGCATCTGTAATATGTGAAGCTGATGAAGCAAGATTGCGTGCATCTATAATTTTCAAAAAACACTACAAATTTAGCACAAAATATCATCAGCTGAAAAATATTTGGCATTTATACTTACCCACTAAGCCAGCTGACAAACGTTAAGTAAATTCTGATAGTAACAAATAAAAGGTGGTACCCCAACAAAACTAAATTCTAGTGTTTCTGCTCATTGTCTTTCCATGAAACGTAGTTTTCCTTCTGCAAGCTGCTGATGTACATGCACTGTGTAGAAATGTGTGAGTCTGAAGTCTGAACGGGCGTTTATAGTGCCCATTTCGGAAACCCCAGGTGGGTGATTACCCAGCCTAATGATAATGATGATGATGATGACTATAATGGTCCTGCTGCTGATGATCACAACTAAATGCCTTATTATAATGTGTCCTTGATGGTGATGACTGTCTTGATGACCTTTATATAATAGTTGTAACATACTGTATTTTTTTCCTGATTTGACATTTTGAAATAGTATGTTCTGTCAGAAGGCCAAAACCATTGAAATTTTCCAGAACGTTAGGCTCACTTCTTTCAACTGTACAATGAAGACCACACTGCTTGCTGACAGCACTTATGTTACAAGTCAGTCTTCACACTTAATGTCCCATATTAAGCACATATGGCCCCTTACGAATGCCAACAATACAGCAAACTAAAGCATATGTATAAAATCATCAAGATTAGCAGTAGCAATCATAAAAGTTTCAGTGAGCACCCTAATTTATTTCGAAAACTCATTTTATAAAAATATATAGTCACAAGACCTATGTAAAAATATGGAAATTGTTTTCACTTAGAAACAAATTTTAATGAAATATGTAAAATTCCTCAAGATTTCTGGATTTTTCCATGAGAGTCTAAACCCTTTTAATATTCCCTACCAAAGTTAGGCTTAGAAACTCACGTAACTCACCTGAGAACTTTTCCAGGCCTATGATCTTGTTGTCATTGTCAGGATCTGAAAACTCGATTTCTTGTCCCAGGAGGAAGTCGCTCTCAAAGGTAAGGCTTGCTGAACGTACAGTTCCTAAACCATCTTCAAAATCCACTGAAAGCAAAGAGTCCAAAGTCAAATACAGCTGCAATGGCATTGGAAAACATCTTTATAGATATAGATGAAATACATATAAAAAAGGATGTAAAAATGTGTACTAAACCCATGTGAAACCCCTACAGTGGCTGTAAGCTTTTAAGTCATGATTATACAAATATAAGATTTACAGTAAACTGCACACCATGTTGTGGGATTATATTCATTTGAAATAACTCTTGGGTTAATGACTAATTAAAATAAATATAACTCTCAAAAAACACAAAACAATCATAGAATTGCGCCCTTTGGAATTTTTTTTAATAATAATAACAATTCTAATTATTTTATAAGTCATTTACACCAAGCCACAATTTATGTATTGTGAAGGGAAAAAAAAACATGAAATTAATAACTTAATGGTTCCTGTTAATATATTCACACGATATTTTTCATAATATGACAAAATTAAAAATGGACTGGAAATACAATAATTTATAATTTATGCTGACATAAAATAACCCAATTTGTGTTGATTTCTTCTTCTTCACACATCTCATATTTCATCCATTTCAACTATTGTATGGCAAAATTGCTAGTCACGGTAGAAATTACACCACAACTTTGAGTTTTAATTATCATTACTTGGATGAAAAAAAAAAACAGCTTTATACATGTCTGAAAAAAAACTGTAAAAATAAACAAAGGCAAATAGTTTTTTTTTTTTCAAGACAGTTTTAATGTGATTTCATAAAACAAAAGAGGAAGGATAAGTTAAAGAAACAGCCCATCTAGCAGCATTTACTTGGCAGTAACAGGCTCTGGCTTTACTGTAATTTTACTGCCATCTGCTGGGCGAAACTAAAAAAAAATAAATCACAACTTTTTAATAAAGAAGAAACAAGAACACAACCAATACTTTTGAAGCAGGCTATGTTTACAGCAAGTATTTGTATTCATTCAGTTACCATAACAGTGATTTACCACATTCGTCTGAAAATCTTAAAACTTGCTTAATATTAATATGAATTACAGGCAAAATTCAGCATTTCTTCCTAATCTGACACAAACATATAATTAACTCCTACTTTTGTTAGACACATTACAACTTTTTAAATAAAGGACAGTGGATACACACAGCATATAAAATCATCAGAAGAATCTACCAGTCAGCTTGTCTGACACCTGAAATCACAATTCAAAATCAAGTCAAAACACAGTGCAGTGCAATTGTTATGTTTCTGTCAATACAAATAGATTTCTCATATTATATTATATATAATATATAAACTAAATATAATCATATAACCAACAAGTCGTAACCAAGTGTAATAGGTTCCAAGAGCACATAAATAAAAGAGCACATAAAAAACAAGACACATGACCAATTTCCATACTTTTTCTCTGAATTAGTAAACACCAACAAATACTAAACATGTGAGAGGAGTGAACGAATACCAAGATTAAATGAGAAAGCAGCTTACACTTGACTGGTTGTGGATTCTGTTGTTTTCTTCTTGGCATCTTCCAGTCAGCCTTTTTATTTGCAACCTCCTCTGGGTTCCCTCGAAACCAATCAACTCATTCTCCAAAGGTACATATCCTTTAAAAGCATTGAAATAACACACGTTACTGATATACACGTCAGAACAACTCATTTAACAAATGCATTGCGCGTCTAGGAGCTAACATGCTAATCTTACAGTGACACATAAGATAAATAAGACTTGCGTCATTTACAGTAAATAAGATATATATTAATCTCGCAGTGCAACAGAATGCACGTCTGTGTTCATGTACGTTAGTAGGCTACACGTACTGAAGTGCACGAGCGCCCAGCTTGTGTGTTTCTTCAGTCGATATGCAACACACAGATCTAAACACTCCACTCCAGCTCTGTTGTCAAGCTCAGCAGATGTCATAAATATACCTGTTCTTTCTAGCTGACACGTTAAATACCGGTTCCCGTCGAGGCAAACAGCGGCGTCTGACGGGGCGCTACTGCTCACAGTCCGCCATACTGCAACACATCGACCACAAAGAAAGGCAATTAATGCTCTTTTTTCATAACTTAATTGATTTCCAAATTGCCATTGTATACATTTTCTTCCGCTACGTTGCGTATATCCGTTTCCTCGCCTACGCATTTCCGGGGACGTTGCTGCTCTGTTTATACATTTCTCTTTTTATGGATTGTTGTTCGATATTAAAGCTAAAATAAAGGAAAATCTGCATTTAGATTTAGGGAGGTTAAATTAATTTTGTACCGCATTTGATTCATGTTTTTTGTGGGCGCAATAACTATGAATAAATCTCGCTTATGACAACAATATTATATTATATTATATTATATTATATTATATTATATTATATTATATTATATTATATTATACATTTTGTAATATTTTCTTACTATAAGATTAGAACAATACGAACTACACAGCCGTCGTCCAAATTATCATTAGTAAATAATAATGTTAATTATACGTATAGGCTATTGTAATGTTATGTAAAAAAAATATAGTAGCCATTATATTAAATAGTTTGCTATTATTGGTGCTCAAGTCTCAGAATGACATGACAATTATATTTATTTGCAAATTAATACTTTGCTAAATTACTACACAGATATAACATGCTTTTACTACAATTGCACTATATATATATATGAGAGATATGAGATATGAGATATATATATATATTACATTAATATTATTCACACAATCTCCTGAAGGCCATTACAACCTGTCAAGCAGCAGAGGAGCTTAAGGAGGGAACCTCGGGGTTCAAGGGGATTTCCTCGCCAACATCATGTGGCCAGGGGCGTCGCACCCGTGGGGGATGTGGGGGTTTTAACACCCACACTTTTCCCGGTGAGAGGGTTCGACACCCGCACATTTTCTGCAGTTTTTCCGCAGTTTTGCACAAACGCCTTACTACAGTCGTTCCTCCGTTTCTCTGACCGCTCTGTGTCTGCGCTCGCCGCGGCTGCCTCCCCCCCTCAAACTTGACACCGGCTTTGAGTGTGACCGGCTGATGATTGGCTGTTCTGCCTTAAGTCCCGCCTCTCTTGGGGTGTTATCGGTCAGCTCGTGCTGAGGAGGCGGGAACTTATGGTTATTTACATCCCCCTTATCCAGGTACTTTGAATGAGTGTTTATGCTTTAGAGGTTTTTAAATAAGCTTGATATGTGTTTGGGAAGATGTTCTGTTAATCGTTTTGTGGACATGTCGAGTGTTTTCGGTATTATATTTCGTTTTTTAGACTAATGCTAATTGCTATTATTGGGATATTGTTTGCATACCTGTTGAAGAACTATGAAATAAAAGTGTATATTATTTTAATGTTTAAAAACAGTAAATTGTTACATTATTTATTTCACCAGAGAAAAAGCTTTGTGTGGGCATTTTTTCTCCCCTTTTCTGATTTTGTGTTTTTTTTTTCTCCCCTTTTCTGATTTTTTTTTTCTTTTTTCTTTTTTTTTTTTTTAATGTAGGATTATTTTTTTCCCAGCCCTTTTTAAGCCCTGCATTTTGTACCCCTCTGTCAATCAATGTGTTCATAATTTTTATTGTTTATAAACAAACCACATCCATCCCCCACACTTTTGAAAAGCTTGCTACGCCCCTGCATGTGGCGAATCTTGGACCAGAGTCCAGAAAAACACTCAAAGACACGCAAATAGGCGACGTTCTACAGCAGTGGGAGGAGCCTCGAGAGCTTGCGCTTCCTTACAAGAGGTCCTCATCCGCTCAGTGGGAGGAGCCAACCGATGGCGCTGAGCTGATAACGCACTGAGCGGAGGTAAGAGACCGATTACATTCAATTATTATTATTATCTTTAAGTCCGAGGATGTTTTTCTCCTCATGCGTTCGGGTATTATAAGCTGCATTTAAGCATAAAAGTATATTATTTGGCAGGGGGAACGGCAATACGTAATAACATTGCCACTCCCTGCAGTGCTGTGATGCCCTGGTCAGACCTTCTGATTAATTATTACAAATTCTGACATTAGACAAATTATTTTAGTGCATTAAATTTAAAGTGGCGCTAAACAGACACAGTTCAGCACAACCGAGAGGTCGTATGAAGTGCGTGAGATTCTGTACGTAAATACATGTAATATAAAGGTCCGTCCTGTATCCTTGAAGTAACAGTTGATGTAAATGACGGACCACTCGTGGCCCAAATGTGGAGGTGTGTCCTCATATAACGCCCTAAACGGCATTGCCACGAACCCACGATGTTTTCTTGAGTTGTTAGTCAGGATATTAATGAGATCTCTTCAAAAGAGACTGATATATTATAAACACAGTTATGATTGCATTGCATCGGCCTTTGATATTTTTGGTTTGCCAAATTGTTGCCCAGTTTGCTTAATGTGGTCAAACAAGAAAACTGCTGAGTGCATGTCCAGGAATAGTCCTGAGAGAAAGAAAACACACCGAAGCCAATCCAAAGATCTCAGCCACAGGATTTTGCTCTACGACCAGAGAAGCTATAATACACATTTGAGCTCTATCTCATCATTGACGCACTGCAATATGCACAATAAGAGTATTTATTTTCCATGCATGCCAGATACTCTAACAAGTCGTTAGTTGATGTATCATGTAAGCATTAAAAACAAGCTTTGAACTCCATTATAATTGCATAATGCTTTCTTTTGTGGTTAAATCTTGGTCCAGTGCATTTTAAAACCCTGATTGTCAGTGTGTTGAATGACCTTGATATTAAGCGATATGTCTCTCATCTTTATTGGTTTCTGTTCTGTTGAGAATCTTGAATTTTCTTTTTTTTTTTTTTTTTTTTTTTTTTTGGCCCAGGTATTTAATATGTATATCTTTAGAAATAAATGTATCTCAAGATTGTTTTTAGCATGGATAATCTTTAAGAAATGCAGTTGTTTCCACAAAAAGAATAAGTCACTGATTTTCTCTCATGACCATTTTATGTTTAATGAACGTAACACTAAAGTACTAAGTAGCTTAATAGGCAATACCATTTAATGTCAAATTTATTCTTATTAAATGTGAGACCCTGTCAGAATGTTTCCCCTTTGCAACGCTGTCTTTCTGAATCCTGAACGAAAATTGATCCTCATGATTATATGCTTTCTATTGTTAATTTTATTATTGCAGCATTAGCATTAGCAAATTGAAGAATTTGTATTCTTGAAGCATTCTTATATAGCTAGCAGAAGAACTGAACAACTTGTTAAATGCATTGTTATTTTAGTATAATTTATTTACGATTGTAGTATTTATATTTAATATTTGGAAAGATTTACATTTTTATATTTTAAGTTACAGTAGCAAAGGGTAGTAATTTTGTTTTGTGCTTTTGTCAGTTTTATTAGTTTTAGTTTTTTTTAATAATTTTATTTAGCTTAAGTTTTTTTTTATTTCAGTGCAAGTTTTACTACTTTTAATATAAAAATATTTGAATATCTAGAAAGTTTTTAATCTGATATTTATATATTAGATATACACAATAACTCCCTCTCAGTTATGCACTATGCAGGTGTCTTTGTGTGTTGGTGGAATACAGTAGTATACAGTAAACTTATAATAATCATGGTCTTTGTAGTTTATTAATTAGTCACACCTGCTTTGGAAATGAGAAACAAGATGGGAATAGTTTTTAGGGCTGATGGTTTCCCACTGCTCCGGGTGTGTGTTCACAGTGTGTGTGTGTGTTCACTGCTCTGTGTGTGTGCACTTCTGATGGGTTAAATGCAGAGCAAGAATTCTGAGTATGGGTCACCATACTTGGCTGAATGTCACGTCACTTTTTTTTTTTTGTAAATTGTTTGCAGGGTCAATGACATGATGATTTTATTTCTTTATTTCTTTATTTATTTATTTTAAAGAAATGTATTCTTTTATTTAGCAAGGAACATTAAATGTATAAAAGTGAGGACATTACACAAGATTTCTTTTTGAAATTTTTGAACTTTGTATGCATCAAAGAATGCAGAAAAATAAACAAAAAATATAGAGCAGCTCTGAAGACTGGAGCAATTATTCTGAAAATTGAGGGATAATTACATTTGAAAATATATTCAAACAGAAAAGAGTTATTTTTAATTGTAATAATATTTCACTGCATAACTGTAAATGCAAATAAATACAGCCTTGGTGAGCATAACTAACTTATTTAAATGGATGCTTTAAATGGATGTCCACTGAGAGATGTTTTCTTACTTTAGCATTTCCTAATTCTGTTCATGTTTTTCTTTTCAGGGATGAACATTTGTGGTGCGTTTGGATAACTGAAGGAACAGAAAACTTTTCATGTGAGAAGAAAACGATGACCTTGATCAGGGAACTCTGTTGTGGACAATTTTCGTTTTTCCTCACAATGTTTTCTTTGCCAATGTTCAGTGTTAGACCATAAGCAACAAACAAAGACACACTAACAAAAGGGCCCTGATCCTCTCATGCTGTTTTAGCTGGGCTGTCCAGCTCTGTACAATGAAGAGACCCAAGCAGCAGTCACAGTCCCTCAGTTTTCTCAGCTTCTTCAGCCGAAAGCCCAAATCTGACTCCAGGATTGAAAAGCCCAGCGGGACTTTGAACAAGGAGGACGTGGCCATCACTCTCACGCCCAATGAGCATAAGCATGTGGAACAAGTAAGACAACATCTTCATTTATTCTATAACCAGTACATATGTTTGTTTAATCTCTGTATTCTGTAAGCAGTAGGTGTAATACTTTATTTCACCTGGTAGACAAGTTATCATCTTTCTTTCGAAAGCATTATGCTTATTTGATCATGACTCCTCAGATTGTTGAGCCAAGTGGATTTTTTTGGATGCAACTTCCTAAATAAATAAATACAGGTGCATTTCATTAAATTAGAATGTCATGGAAAAGTTCATTTATTTCAGTAATTCAACTCAAATTGTGACTCGTGTATTAAATAAATAAATTAAATTCACACAAACTGAAGTAGTTTAAGTTATTTTAATTGTGATGATTTTGGCTCACATTTAACAAAAACCCACCAATTCACGATCTCAACAAATTAGAATATGGTGACATGCCAATCAGCTAATCAACTCAAAACACCTGCAAAGGTTTCCGAAGCCTTCAAAATGGTCTCTCAGTTTGGTTCACTAGGCTACACAATCATGGGGAAGACTGCTGATCTGACAGTTGTCCAGAAGACAATCATTGACACCCTTCACAAGGAGGGTAAGCCACAAACATTCATTGCCAAAGAAGCTGGTCGTTCACAGAGTGCTGTATGCAAGCATGTTAACAGAAAGTTGAGTGGAAGGAAAAAGTGTGGAAGAGAAAGATGCACAACCAACCGAAGGAACCACAGCCTTATGAGGATTGTAAAGCAAAATCGATTCAAGAATATGAGTGAACAAAGGAATGGACTGAGGCTGGGATCAAGGCATCAACAGCCACCACACACAGATGTGTCAAGGAATTTGCTGAACCAAAGACAACGTCAGAGGCATCTTACCTGGGCTAAGGAGAAGAAGAACTGGATTGTTGCCCAGTGGTCCAAAGTCTTCTTTTCAGATGAGAGCAAGTTTTGTATTTCATTTGGAAACCAAGGTCCTAGAGTCTGGAGGAAGGGTGGAGAAGCTCATAGCACAAGTTGCTTGAAGTCCAGTGTTAAGTTTCCACAGTCTGTGATAATTTGGGGTGCAATGTCATCTGCTGGTGTTGGTTTTTGAAAACCAAAGTCACTTCACCCATTTACCAAGAAATTTTGGAGCACCTCATGCTTCCTTCTGCTGACCAACTTTTTGAGGATCCTGACAAAATTTGGCAGTCATAGTTGGTGTGCTTGACTGGCCAGCAAACTCACCAGACCTGAACCCCAGAGAGAATCTATGGGGTATTGTCAAGAGGAAAATGAGAAACAAGAGAACAAAAAATGCAGATGAACTGAAGGTCACTGTCAAACAAACCTGGGTTTCCATACTACCTCAGCAGTGCCACAAACTGATCATCGCCATGCCACGCCAAACTGAGGCAGTAATTAAAGCAAAAGGAGCCCCTACCAAGTAATACATGTAGAGTAAATGAACATATTTTCCAGAAGGTCAACAATTCACTAAAAATTGAATGAAGTATTCTATTTTGTTGAGATTGTTAATTGGTGGACTTTTGTTAAATGTGAGCCAAGATCATCACAATTAAAAGAACCAAAGACTTAAACTACTTCAGTCTGTATGCAATGAATTTATTTAATATGTGAGTTTCACAATTTGAGCCTGTAAGTATACTGCATAAAATCTTATGTTGCAAATTCATTCACTTTAAACCGTTATCATCTGTCAAACTTGTGTGACTTTTTCTTCATGGAACACAAAAGGAAATGTTTATCAAAATACACAACCTGCTCTTTTACATATGATACAATTGAAAATAAATAAATCTACCCACATAAATTAAATTTTGGACCGCCATATGGACCACTTCCTTTGGGGCACTACAGAGATCTAAATGACTGGAAAAATTATATCCATGCTGTTCATTTCCCTTCCCCCAAACCATTTTATCCAATTTGTTTTACTGGGAGTGTCTTATTTGTCCTGTTGCCAAGAAACAGTGGTTAGACTGTCATTTTATTATTTGATAAAACAGTTTTATCAAGCAACAGGACAAATGAGTGAAATGTATGGGGAATAAGGCAGCTGTGTTTGCCAGAACTTCACAGTAAAAAAAATAAATAATATAAAATTAAATAATAATAAAAATACGGTATCATCACTTTAGGTTTTACATATTTAAATTTACACCTGTATATACAGTAAATGTATAAATAAAAAAAGTGTATGTGCATATAATGTTACTATACCAACCTACTGAAGTAGTATCTGTTTTGTACCTTTTGTACTTAGAACCACCAAACAAACAGAGATATAATATGTAGACGGTGTATGCAAAAAGTGCACAGTGTCATATACACAAATACAAAACACCATCATGACACTAAAATAATGCAATGAACATGAATTTAACAACATAAGATCTACATAACTGATAAGAACAAACTAAGAAGAAAAAAAAAACGGTTGTCAATGATAAAGCATCAAATGTGAGTGCTGTCACACTGGGAATTCGGACAATTTACTTTTTTTTTTTTTTTTTTTACTGTAAATTATGAGATTTTACACCTCCAAAAACTTTAATGGTATTTTACTATAAAATTATGAGATGTCCCATTACCTTTATTACAAGTTTTTACTCTGTATAGTAAGGGAATTTGCCATTAACCAATAAGCAGGTTTTTACTATAGTAGTCTTTTACCATTAAAAATACAATAATTTTTTACAACAAAAATACAAAAAGTTGCTTATCTTCATTAGACTGATTAAAAAGTCATAACTTTCATTGCTGGCCTCAGTGATTTTGTCTCTCCTCTCAGGACCGAGCTCACAGTGATGTTGGATCAGAGGGCGTTAGGGATGGAGGAGATCCTGGGAAAGGGGAAGGAGGTGGAGTGGGAGATGACGAGGGAAGTGCAGAGTGTGGGAGCTGTGGCTCGATGGGTGTGCTGTCCTTGTCCTCCTCCAGTCAGGACCAGCTGCTGGAGCACCTGGTCGAGTGCCCACTCTGCCTCCTGAGTCAACCATGCGGCCACTTCCCTCGCTTGTCCTCCTGCCAGCATCGTGCCTGCAACGACTGTTTGCGCCAATACCTACGCATCGAGATCTCAGAGAGCCGCGTGGGTATCGCCTGCCCGCAGTGCCCTGAAGCTCTGGCTCTGCCCGATGTCCGTGCCATTCTTGATGATGGTGCACTGCTGAAGCGCTTCGAAGAGTTCCAGCTGCGACGCTTTCTGGCTGCTGACCCAGACACGCGCTGGTGCCCGGCGCCAGATTGCAGGTTAGCACATAAATGTGACTGATGAAGCACATCCACCACTGTACCATTGGTGCCCTTAGAGATATTTTTACACTATTGACATATCATATTATTGTGCATAAACATCTTAATTTCATACAGGTGAACATGTCACAATAATTGCTCAGTTTTTTAAATCTGTAATTTAAATTTAAAGTGGTAGAAAAAGTGCATAGAATTTATCACTGCAGATCGTAACATTAATTTGAAATATAAATTAGAATTTTAACTGTAGTTTGCAGAATTTATATTCTGGCCGATTCTGGCAGATAATAATTTTTACATTTATGGCCAATATTGAAATTCAATACGATTTAATTTAAATAATAATAAAAAATATATAAAAACCATAAAATTTAATATCAGTTTTTTTAAATGCTATAAGTGAATTTAAGCATCATAAGATTTTAATGTATGGTATGGAAATTTAGATTTTGATATTTGCCAAAGATTACATTTAACAATCGAAGTGGGTGTCAGACAATGACAAAAAAAATTATACACAAAACCTTAACATACATAAATTGTCCATTTCTCATATGGTACCGATACTATATATTGTTGCTTAGCTAACTTAGGTTAGATTGCTTTATAAAGCAAACTTGCTGATAAAGAGGCACCACATAATTGCTATATCACATAAATGTATTTTTTTTATAAAATGAGTTATCCTGAAAAAAAAAAGATGTCTCTCAAAGTTTAATGTGGTCATGCTCATGGTCTGGATGGTTGCTGGAAGTTTCTCAGACTATGGGTTCTCCACCAGTTTAGCCAAGGTGGTGGAGATCAGCTCTAATCAGCTTGACACATGGTCATCCCCAGTCACACCAGGGGCATGTTCAAGTTCAAAACGGTGCACAACGTTTTGCTACGGTTTCCAGATTGAACGTCATGTTTCCTGGTGTGCAACGGGGTTTGAAATGCATTTTCTCTTGTTTGGTGGGTGTGTCAGAACTGCAGTCCAATCAGCAGCAACATGTATATAAAGCATGCGGTATTAAAGTGAACTCGCACAATGGCTTCAAGGAAAATAATGTACACATGTGTTCATTGCAGCTAGGTATACGCAACAACTGAGGATATTAGAAGACATGTTTGTCGTAAGTTTTATTGTAAAAAAATATAGGATATCAACATAATGATGTAGTTGTTAATATTTTTAGCTTCATTGCAAACAATGGTAATTAAGTGCTTTTTCTAAAAATGAGAAAGAGAATACAGGTAATTAAAACCGTATGAACTACAAATAAAGTCAGATTGTGAGGCTAAATAGATGGCTCCAAAAATTCTTCACAAAGAAACCAAAGAATGGCCTTCTCAACTGCCATAGTTGCAACTCTTGCGTCATCAGAACAGTGTGTTCAACGCACCACCATTTCTGTTTAAAAAAACGTTGTGCAACATTTTGTCGGGGCTGAACGCAGCCCAGCTAATAGTCCTGCTGATTACCCGTCCAAACTACCTTCAACCAGCTAAGTGTCTACCAGCTGTAACTGGTTTTGGCTAGAATCATTGTGTCACGTGCGCTGCAGCGTGAAGCACATGCTCCTCTGTGGTGCATTATGTACAGTATAGTTTTAGGTTTCGTAATGGTAACGTGATCACGGTAGTGATGGGAACCCGTGGCTGTTTTACATTTCTTGTCAACAATATGGTAAGAGGTATCACCTGCAGTCTCTCCACATGAACCTGAGAGCATCCTCTCTCTTTACTACTGTGACTGAGAAGCAAAACAATAACAATGATAGTGGTAGCAACCGCTAAATGTGCTAGTTGGTGGCATATGATCATATCTAAAATTATATGTGTTTTACATATTGATTTAATAGCATTGTATAACTGTTCATCGTCTCACAATACAAAAATTAAACAATTCATATCTTGAATGACAAAAGCATTTTTGTCATTCATTAGCTATGCAGTGATCGCTTACAGCTGCGCTGAGTGCCCCAAGCTAAGCTGTGGTCGGGAAGGCTGTGAAACTGAGTTTTGCTACCACTGCCGCCAGCTGTGGCACCCAGACCAGACTTGTGACCAAGCCAGATGTCAGCGCGCTCACCACACGTCAGGAGCCAGTGAGGTTTCCACGCTCTACGTGTTCAATGAGGAGCCTGGTGGTATGGCACAAATCTTGTGAGACCAACCTAATATCTGTTTGGTGTCCACCGGCTAAGATGTTTGTTTTGCTTTAATCTTGAAGATGCAGAGGAGATCAAGCCCTGTCCACATTGTGGTGCCTACATAATGAAGACTAATGATGGCAGCTGCAACAGAATGAACTGTACCGTTTGTGCTTGTCAGTTCTGCTGGCTGTGCATGCAGGAGATCACTGATGTGCACTACCTCAGGTACACACACGCACACGCACACAGTCATAGAGTTACAGTTAGAGTGGGTTTATTTGACATGCACTGGAGTTCAAAAGTTGAAAAATAGAAAAAATAAGTTAATCATTTGAATTAACAAGGATGCTTTAAATTGATTAAGAGACTAAAAGATTAAAAGAGACTGTTAAATACATAGAAAACTTTTATAACATTATATATTTCAAATAAATGCTGTTCTTTTGAACTTTCTATTCATCAAAGAATCCTGAAAATAAAAGTATCATGGTTTCCATAAAATCATAAACCAACACAATTTGTTTCAAAATTGAAACAGCACAAAACCAGCATATTAAAATGATTTCTGAAGGAACAAGTGACACTGAAGACTGAACTTATGATTCAATAATGGTGCAAAAAACCTTAAAAAAAAAACTTTAATTGTGTATTAATTTACATATTTATAACATTTCTGTTTCACAAAATTAAGTACAGATTATTTCATAGACGTACATCTGAAAATAAGAGACAATGCAGTTTTGATCGTGAATATAGTTTACATGCTGACTCAAACTGTTTCAGAGATTTGATCCCTCTGACTTTGACCTGTACCTTCTAAATACTTTATGTGCAGGCAGACTGAACTAAAATTCTCCCTTTGGACATTGTTAAAAGCTAGAATCATAGAATAAGTGATTTTCTGAAAGTGCCTGCAGTTTTTTATGCAGAATTTGGTCTGTGGGTGTTTGTAAATGAAACCGCCTGCATTTATTAACTGTGTTACTGTAGCAATTGTAAAATCATTAATTAACGTTTAGGCTACAGAATATTTATCCAGTTTGCAGAGCATACACTGCCAAGCATAGGACATTTGCCTGCAAGCACACAGCCCACATTCATCACCCATGCAGTCCAAGTAATTCTGCAGCACAAGAATGTCAGATATGTTTTTCTGGCCCTACAGTACTGAGGTTCTGCTGAGTTTCTTGTGTGGCTGACTTCATGAACATAGCAGATTATCAGATTTGCTTAATTACTCTTAATCAACACAAGTCTTGCGGAATCTGAGCTGTTTCAGAGGTCTGATCTTTAAAATCGTGACTTTGTTACCAGTTTCAGTGAGGTATCGCTGCGCCAAAGCTGATTCCTGATAGATTTTTCCATTCTTGGATGCCAGCCAGCAACTTACGTCAATTAATCAGTACAAATGTCTGGTCATATTTCCCTTTCCATGCAACCCAACCCCCACGATTTGCCAGAAGCGGGGTTCTTAATTTAATGAACACCCTATTCTGCTGGGCTCCAGTCGGGTGGAGAAATTACAGAATACATAAATAATTCTGTCATCATTCTACACTTATGTCATTCCAAACCTGAGTGACTTTATTTCTTCTGCGGAAGACAAAAGAAGATATTTAGAAACATGCCTGAGTTTTTTTTTTCTTTTTTTGGTCCGTGGACTCCAGTGTTGTTTTGAACCCTTTGATTGTTTTAAAAATATATTCTTTATGTTCCAAAGAAGAAATAAAGTCACACAGGTTTGAAATGACATGACGGTGATTAAATGTTGACTGAATTTTTATTGGGTAAGACAAGACACAGTAAAAAACTGTTCAGAATTTGGATTTTGTTAGGCCATTGTGTGTAAAGTCTGAAAAGGCCTAGATTTAACCCTTGAACATTACAGAGAAAAAACACTTTAATAGGATTAACATATGGATGTGATTAAAGTCCTTTTTTTTAACAAAAGGTGTTTTTGCTACATTTGAAGCATTTCTATCAGCTATATCTGTAACACATTGGTGCTCAAATGTGTTTTGCAAAAAAAAAAAAAAAAAAAAACCTTGGATGGAAATTTGCCTATTTTTATAAGTGGATAATCAGCATTAATCAGTAATAAAGTGTTGTTCAAATATTTACTTCAGATTGGATTTTAAGCTGGTAGCCTGTAATACTTTACAACACGGAACAGAACAGGAAGTGACATTGAGCTTAGAGAGTTGTAATTCACGTCTTATCTTTAACCTCATGACATGCACATGCCACATATATGTGCGATTATGAAAAACAATACTTTAATTTATCTTCCTCACAGTCCCTCAGGATGCACTTTCTGGGGAAAGAAGCCGTGGTCGCAGACTCGCAAGGTTTTGTGGCAGGTTGGCATGCTGCTCGGGGCTCCGGTGATGATCTCACTCATAGCAGGCATTGCGATACCCGTCATCATTGTGGGCATCCCAATATATATGGGCCGCAAGGTAAAGACCTAAAGTTTGCTGCATTATTATGTCCTTTCTGTCGTGAAATGTATCTGGAGACTGTTTAATAGCTCTTGTATGATAATGAGACAAGGTCATACCCTTGGCTGTATGTGCATCATAGAAAAGTGATGTCGAATGCATTTATGTAAATTTATGTAAATCCACCAGACCTGTCACCTTCACACAGCCGGTAAATGTGATATGGAAAATGTTTGAAAAGAAAGTACAGAGAGTTTCACTGTGTTATTAGTTTATGGATGCTATTATGCTCTTTAGGGCCCTAAGAACAAAGACAGGAACAGTACCTCCCCATGAAATCAGGATTGATGATTCTTATTCTTTTATGGAATATTGCAGTGTTTATTCTAAATGATTTATCCATGAACATCCTTATTTATGAGTCATGTGAAAAGATTTGTAATTTGTTTTATGTTGACTTTGCGTCTGTTTGCTTTACCAGGTTCATGGTCGCTGTAAGAAAAACAATACCTCAGGAAGTAAGCATTATCTGACAGTGGCCAGTGGGGTCATGATGTCTGTTTTTGTGTCTCCAGTCATAGCAGCCATCACTGTGGGTAAGAAAATCATGCATCCACCTTACTGGTTGCAAATAACATGATGAACATGTAAAACACCGTGGTTATTTAACCTGGCAGTACTTATTACTTCTATACATTCTTCTACATATGTTTTACACAATGCACAAAGAGTTTTTTGATATACATTACTGTTTTATTATAATTTTTTTTTTAAAGCTGGTCCCAAGATGGCGCCACAGATGGCCACCTCACTGTGGAGTTCCACAGTGGTTAATATTTTTGTTAGGTTGTCCTGTTTTAAGTTACATTCCTACAATCAGTTTGACAGGGACATTCGGCAGTAACTCACCACCCAATATTTTAGCGTTTTTTGAGTATTCTGTTGTTTTATTGGACATTGTAGTTGGTGAAGTGGCAGCACTGTTCAATCGTTTTAAGACACGCAAGCATTGGAAGCAAGCCGGTGCGCTCATCAAGCTCAGATGTTATGAAGCTTAAATGTTCTTGGAAGGTTATTAATTATGTAAAAATCGTGTTCCTGTAGCTTAACTGGTAGAGCCTTGCGTTAGCAAGCAAGCAAGCGCAAGGTTGGGGGTTCGATTCCCTGGGAACACATGATAGGTAAAATTGATAGCCTGAATGCACTTTAAGTCGCTTTGGATAAAATGGAATAAAATTGAGCAACTGGCCCGTTATTCAAGAGTTCTTATGTTCCACAAATGCAAGCAATGATTTTATACGACTTTAGAATGACTTGAGGATGAACAACCAATATTTTGTGAAGCTGAACTAATCCTTTAACATCAATATTGCACACATTTAAGCTTACATACGTGCATACATCGTCTCTCATGACTCCTCTATTTTCTGGAAAGATTAAAATGCAACTAAAATGCCACAGTGATCTCCATGGCATAGTGTGAAGTCCTGAGCACAGCACATTCTGTGCTCTCCTCTCAAACCCAAAGCCTGCGTTCCCTCTCATTCTCCTCGATGAATAGCCCTGTCCTCAGGAGAGCCCCAGAGAGGCCTTGTCCCCCTCAATGTCCTCATCAACAATGCCACTCTGTTCTTGTCCAGAACCAGGAGGATCATGGCCTTTTGTCTCCTTTATTGTGTGTTGTTCTTGTCTTTGCTGCTAGCATTATGCCTCTGCGTATTTATGCTGCCATTATGTGTATCTTGCTCTCCTTCTTTAAGATAATTCAGCTGAAAATAAGTTCACTTTTGAGCTAAATATGTCTGTGATTTGAGAATTTCCATATGTCATTTAGGGACCTAAGTTGCACACTTATATAAAATTTTCTTTGATTAATAATAAAAAATGTCATTATAAATTAGTTCTAATTTAGTAAATCTGTGTTTGAAGGGGTGGGGGTGCCTCTTATGTTGACGTATGTCTACGGGGTCGTGCCCATGGCGTTGTGCCGTAACGGCTGGTGCAGGCCACAAACTGAACTTCCTGAAGTACGAAACATACAATTGGAAGATCTGGCAAATTGTAAGTCCAACTCCTTTAAATTTGGTTATATGAATATACATTTACAGTTAACTTAAATGTTGTACTGCTCATTTTATTTCAGTAACCTGATGTATTTCAGCTGCATTAAAAATAGCACTGTTCTTAACTCCATTATAAAAATTAGAGGCTATTTATCTAGCGATTTTGAACGGAAATTTCTGTTTTTGTGCCCAAGAAATATAGCTGATACACCAATGTAGAGATAGTGTAACAGATATATTAGATCTTTTAATTTAGCGAACTACTTTTAAGAGTATCTTTGTTGTCGTTTAACAACTTTAGATTTAAATAATTTTAAGAGTATTTTAACAACATTGAACAGCTTCTTTGTAGTTTGCTGCTTTTAACTAGGTGTTTTTCATGTAACTAAAGAGCAACTGCAATTGCTAGCTACATGTTAGCAATATTTTTAGCTAACTCGTTTAAAAGAGTATTTTTAGATTCTAAATATTTTTTTAGCTTGGAAAGCTGCAGTTTTATTGCTGCTTACCCAAAACTATACTGTACATTATTCATGACACTGTTTTGCTTATAAATTGCCATTCATTATGTATAAGTTTGTATTTGAGTTTTGATTATGGAAACATTGTTACTGTAGTTCATTAAGATTATTATTATTTTTTATTAATCTCACAGTTCGGCCTGATCTGATGACATTTAAACTTCTCTTGAAGATCTTCTATTTTCTCATGTAGTCAGCGATCACTTGACCGGCCAGACCAACCCAGCTCTATCCAACGGAAGCATACAGGAAGTGAGTGTAAATGTGGAGGAAGTGATGCCGCTTCCCAGCACCAGTGTGGTCCAGTCTGGAGCAGAGGGCTCAGTTGAACTTTCTAATGATGGACATGTTGACAGCACTGAGCAGGTTGTTCAGTCAGACCATGTGGATGTAGTTGAAGAGTGTGCCTTCAGCAGCACACAAACATTTGTTCTGAGGTCAGCAAATTTTATAGATTAGACATAGACATAGATTTCTTCCACAACCCCCCCCCCCCCCCCCCAAAAAAAAAAAAGTAATATCAGTAAGCAATGAAGAAATTCTGTTAAAATGTATACACTACTATTCAAAAGTTTGGGGCAAGAATTAATGTTTTTGAAACAAGTCTTTTATGCTCACCAAGGCAGCATTCATTAAATTAAAGTAGAAATACAGTAAAATTGTGAAAATGTGAAAAATGTTTTATATTTTAATATATTCCAAATGCAATTTATTCCTGTGATGCCATTACTCAGTCATCCAGTGTCACATGATCTCCAGAAATCATTCTGAAATGCTGATTTGGTGGTCGAGAAACATTTATTAATGTTGAAAACAGTTGTGCTGCTTCATAATTTGTTTTATTTACTTTACAGGATTATTTGATGAATAGAAGATTCCGTAACATGAAAATAAATACTTTGTAACATTATAAATGTCTTTACATTAACTTTAGAACAATGTGATTATTTCTTTAAAATAAAAATTAAAATACAAACCCCAAACCTTTGATTGATGAAATGATAAAAAACTATTTAAGGTTTTCTTTTGAAATATTTAGTTCTTTTATTCAAGATTTCTAATTTCATGATGTTATCAAAATGGTCCTGACATTTATATCTCCTCAAAAATATATCAAAATGATTTTTTTAAATAGCTAATCATAGAATATGTGCATTCAAGTAAGAATTGGAGATTTCATGTTAATGTGTTCATCTTTGAATTATTAGAACGTCAATTATTTATTTTTCCTTAATCTTTTTTTTTTTGTAAAGTTGTTGTTGTTGTTTACAGCAGGGAAGGGACTAATATTGAGGTCCGTGTGGAGATCGAGGCCCAGCCACGGGACGGCCTTAAGCCGAGTCTCAACAGTACTCTGTCTAGCGAGAGCCTGTCGATGGAATCGCTCAGCCAGCCCTGTGAACCCCTGTGTGCCTCTCAACAGACAGGGAGCACTGATCCCATGCCATTTCCTGAGATAGACAACGTCTGAGCAAATCCTGGAAAACCACTGCTTCCACGGCTCACCTACACTCCCACCGGGTGCTTCCAGTCTCTGCTAGCAAACGCAGAGAGTCAGCGACATGGAAACCAACACAGAGAGCATGAAAGAAAAAGAAGAGAGGGGGAGATGAAGATGAGAATCCAGGGCAGCTGCCCAAATGTCACAGAGGGGATTAAAGATGATCAGATGAACTCAAATGACCAAGAGCATGTTTGTCAACAAGTTTGAGGAGAGCTAACCAATTTTAAACTGTATAGAAGACAATTGCCTATTTGGATGCTGGTCTGTTTAATTTATTCAATTAGCTTTTGTTTTAGCTATACCCTTTTATCTAATGACCATATGTTTCATATCCCCTAACTTATTCGTAGGGGGAAAAGGAAAAATAATTAAACTATGGATTAATAGCATATTTAATTCTGCCACAGTTGCTAGCCTGATATACAGTGTGACTAGAAACATGGTGAAATGCACTAACTCTTGTGCTTCAGGCTAATACTAACTTGGGTAATGGGCTTTTCCCTCATGGTATTCATTCATTTGAATTATGCAGTTTTTTTACATAACTATTGCATTTTCATGAAGGAGCAGCAAAATATGGATTTATGTCTAGAACTAGCCTTCAGCATCATGCTGTTTTTAATGTGGTCCGATTATGATAATATTAGGTCAAAACTGATAATCTTAGGGAACTTAAACATTGTGAGGACTCTGATTTTGATTGATGCTTACAAAACTGATGATCTTGTTTCTCTCTGTTCACCTTTAGATCTTTATTTCTGTAGTAAAGGCATTTGTTTTTGTTTCTGTTAATGAATCAAAAGTTTTAAAAGTCCACTAACTAAAGAGAGCACCTTATCTCAAATATCTACACCGGATCAGTTTACTAAGGAATTCCTTGTATTGGTACCCCAGAGCCAACAGTTGGATAGTGATGTGACGTACATGATGTGACGAGTTTCCAAAACTGAACCTTCATAGCTGCACTGCAGATTGGGAACAATGACTGGAACAGTATGTCAATAAAAACATTCGCACTGAGTGGTGACTGGGAGAGTTAAGTTTTCTTCTCGTATGAGCACTATTTCTCGTTTTCATTTATTGGTGGGATGTTATTTTATATTTTACGTAGTTTCTGTTTAAATCTGTTTATCAAAAGTTCTATAAGAAACAGACAGAGGGCGCCAGAGTTCTAAAAACGCACGTGATTAATGATACCTGCTGCATCTGGACTCCAAAGAAATCCAAACAGTTCAGAGTTATATATGTTCAGCTCTAAAAAGTAGAAAAAATAATACAGAATTTTAAGAAAATACCTTACCAACTAATTAATACAGACCCTAAATATGATTTGGGGCATAATCGATGCTTTATTTGTTGATGATAATACTTGAATATTTCTATTGTCTATTAGAAATTGGTTCAGAACAGTAGCACCATAATAAATAAATAAATAGAAAGACAGATAATAAGAAAATAATAATTATTACCCCAATTTAAAATAATTTATATACAAATACATACATACATATATATATATATATATATATATATATATATATATATATATATATATATATACATATATATATATATATATATAAACACACACACACACACACACATATATATATATATGGGCTATATATATATATTTTTTATTATTATGTGGCCAAGCTTGACACTCACAGTAGTTAAAATGGACGTCAAATAATAAACACACTACTAATATTATAATTCTCTATTATTATAATTTAATTCATCTTATGTCACCACCAGTCATTAATTACTATATTTATTCTGTGTTTTAGATTTTTTTTTTATATTTTAGTAACACTACAATGAGTTTATTAGAAAATTAATACTGGTATTTCGACAAATATTCAGTTTTCAGTAGTCAAAAGTTATTTAAATCATAGTAACGGTTGACTTCACTGTAAACCAGTGAATGGTTGGATCAACTTGATAAAATTACAGAAAAGAAAAGAAAGAAAAAGAAAAAGTGCAAAATCACAGTGGTGACCATTCAAAATCGCCCTTTACTTATAAACCTAACAAAACATTAAAGAGATGGGGGGGGGGGTACTTTAAAGTACAATAATTACTTCCTGAAATCAATTGTTCATAAACTGAAAGTAAGATGATGTTACTGTTTTGTTGTTGTTTTAATGTTTAAATTCATCAGATGGAATTATGATGGTAACAGGGTTGTTGAATAACATAGGGATACAACTTCAAGTACAAATGTTTTAATTAAATATTTTAAAATAAAATATTAGCTATTATATGGAATTATATGGAATAATGTTACTTGATTAAAATAAATACAACTATTGAAAAAAATTGTAGGAAGGTTATTACTGAAATCAGTAATTCTACAACATGCAGTTTTCAGTGATGAAACATTGTGTACTGCACTTAACTGAGGTAACAGGGTTGACTATTTAAGATCATCCACAACAAACCTAACAATAGGCTACATAAAATAAAGTAATAAAAAGAAAAACAATTACTTTCTAAAAGAAAGTTCACGTATTGAAAGTAGGCTATGATGATGTTTATGATGAGGGGTTTTTATTAGTATTTCTGGTACTGTCATTTTAATAAGAGGAAATGATGATGGTAGCGTGGTTTACGTACAACATGGAGACACAAGTTCAACTATATTTTGGATTTAATGATATTTTATTCAAATAAATACATGATATGATATATAATTTGATATAAATATATAGTAGGCTTAATGTTATCGCTACATAATGCATAAAGCGCTAATAACATGTCTATTAAAAGTTTCATTGTTACAGTCTTCGTTTACTTTAGTCACAGAATGACCCGGATGATTAATTATGGTTCGCTCGAAGTTTCGCTTCTCATTCCATCATGAAGCGTCAGTGGGTGTGTGTGAAGGGTGCAGCTCGTGGAGCTCCGTGAGTCGGGCAGTGAAGGGTTAATGTTACAGTACAGATACAGGACTGTGAGCTCGTGTCCACTCGCTCCATTACTCGCTGCATGCTACTCTACTTTCTCCATTCCCACAGTGGGCACCAAAGAAGAGCTCTACACCTTCCAGCATGGATGCGTTAAAATCCGCCGGGAGAGCAATAATCAAAAGTCCCGGAGTTCCGCGGCACACATGGGGAACGTCCAAGCATGAAAGTGAGTAACCTGCGTTTATCTCTGTTTACATATACTGAATACAACTGCATCAGTGCTGATGATCACGCGATGCTCTGATAACACTGGCTTCCTGAGCAACATTTATTTGTCGTTTTAGTGTAAAAATAAATAAATAAAAATAATGCAGTGCTATTTGCTTAATTGTTCATATAGCTAGCTTTTATTTGTCTCTGCATAGTGTGAGATACTCATCTCTGAATTTAATTGCACATCTACAATTAATTCCAATTATAATGTTTGCAGTGCGTTGTATCCTTGTCCAATGTTAACCCCTACAGAAGTCTGTACTCTAAAAAGATCCTCACTTTTTCCCATGTGTGTAAGAAAATCCAATTAGATCACATAGATGTTACCACTGAACTGTTCAAGGTTGACTGGCTTTATGAAATGTGTTGAAACTTGGTCAGGCTCAGAGAGACAGCTGGCCACACTGTGCAAATACAATCACAGTTCCAACTTTCACACTTTCGCTGACTCTAAATCACACTTCATTCATTTATGTTTTAAATGATTGAATCAGTTGGCCGCTGCTGTCAGCTTTTGTTCTGTCAGGAGGAAGAATCGAGAGCTCTTGTATGGAAAAGAGGGCAGTGGTTTTATTTGACAGCCCGTGTCACATCAGCGGTGACAGACAGGAGCCTGAGGCTCGACACACTGTCATTCTGACGTGTGAGATGTGAAGTTCATGAGGCACTCTGGGACAAAACATCCTCATTCCCAATTGAACTGTGTTCCAGGCATACAGCTGGAGGAAGCCCGCTTGTCTCTTGTTGCTGAGAGTATGTATATTTACTAAAAACCAAGAACATTTGCATAATGAATTATTCAACTCAACAGTTGTGTCTTGGGAATTTAGATGAGCTCCCTGTGGATTAAATATTAATGATTTGATGGCTGTCTCTCTAGCAATGGTTTGTATTTCAGAGACAGAGTGAGAAGGAAGGCGTGATTTCTCACAAAGGACTATTGTATACCTAAATCTTGAATATGATGCCAGCTACATTTTTTATTTTATTTTTTGAAAGTAAAAAGTAAAAATTGGATTTTCATTTACTCAGCCTGATATAATTCCAGTCCTGAATGCATATGTTTTCATCTGTTGAACACAAAGAAAGCACGTTGATAATAGTAAGAAAAGTTTATTGAGCATCAAATCAGCATCGTATAGAATGAATTCTGAAGGATCATTTGATACTGAAGACTGAAGTAATGATGCTGAAAATTCAGCTTTGCATCACAGGAATAAATTACCTTTGGAAAATATATTCAAATTGAAAACATTTATTTATTTATTTATTTTTTTTTTTTTTACTGTATTTTGTTCAAACAAATACAGCCTTGTGAGCATAAGAGACATCTTTCAAAAGCATTAAACAAGTTGTACCAACCCCAAATTATAAAGTGTAGTGTACAAAAAAAGAGCATTTTTCAAATTATTAGCCTATGGGTTTGAAACACTCTGAGCATGCAGTTTTGAAAATGATTAAACCTTTGTGCTTTCATTCAAAACAACAGTGAAATGAAAAATGTTTTACTCAAAGCTGAGCAGATTCTAGTACAGCATACAAACAAGTGAATAATGAACTGTTTTTGTGCTGGTCTGATGAATATTCATGAAAGGCTGGTGTTATCTCTGAAGTGTGCATTTGACTTGATGAAGGTCAGAGTTTTCACTGGCACTCATTAAAAGTGAAATTTCATGTTTTATGTTGAGAAAAGGGAAAGTTCAAGCTAAAATATCATGTTTGGTTTCCTATAGATTCTGTCTTTTTTCAGAGTTGGTGTGTGTAATGTCATGCACACAAAGAGAAGTCACTATCAATTGTGGTTGTGTCATTAAAATGACATTGACAGTTCCAAAGGTCACAGTAGTTGCTGCAAGTGTTGTACGCCCTTACCGTTTTTTTTTACATTGCAAGCTTTTGCAATTTCTAGTGTAAAAACCCCTCGGTGGAAAATAACAAGCTTGAGCAGTAACTTCCCTGCTGATCTAATGTAGACATAAAGAAAGCTATTTTTTTAAATAAACACAATTATTGTTTATACTTTACTGTTCGATCATAAATCAGTATGCCAGACCCTCTGAGCTGGTACAGTCGTGTCAATCCATGTTTAAGTAAAGCAGATATTCTAGCTTTGGATGAACCAATTACAGGAAGGATGCCAGCAAATGTATCACGTTGTGAAGAGGAACAGTGTGAAGGACAAGAAAGATACATTGTCACTGACATCAGAGAAGTGGTCTCCATGTGTTATTTTCAATTATCAGAAGTGGATAAGGTGACCGTGCACACAGACTGACCTACACGAACACTGGGTAGAACATTTTTACACACACTGATACCCATATGCATAAACATATGCTCATGTACACCACAGTTCAAAAGTTTGGGGTTGGTGAGGATTGTTAATAGTTTGGGAAGAAAAATGTCTCTTACGCACTTTATCTGATCAAAAATTCATAAAATACATATAAGCTGGTTTCTACTTTAAAATGTCATTTATTCCTGTGATGGCAAGGCTGAATTTTCATAGATGGAAAAATACTGATCATATAGTGTGCAGAAAATTATCCAATACAACACAGAATCAGTGAATGAAGCGCATGTGGTGAAAAAGCATACTCGTTATACTCTTCTCATTATTTTTGATCTATGGTTTCTTGTGTCAAGTTCTGTTGCTAGAAGGTGAAGGATTCTTGGCTGTTTCGTTAACAGTCTCTACATTTTATTATTCAGCCTATGCTTGTTATCATACAAATTATAAGTTAGTGTCAAAACATGTTCTTTATATAAATTTTTTGCAGGCATTTACTTTGATATTTCACCCATATAGTGACTGTGTTTTGTTAAATGCTTAAATGTTTGAATAAGTATGAATCTGTGCCAGGTTTGGGTTTCATTCATTTCTTCTGGTGTCAGGGGAGTTTCAAGAGTATCTATTATGTTCAAGGTTAGCTGATAAGCAGTTGTTTCCTCTGTGAGTTCCTTGTGTAATGAGCTATAAAGAGGCTATTTTGTGTTCTTTCTGATGGCACTTGAGGTGCTTGTTAGATTTTTCAGATGGGGAACTCTTGTAATAAAGAAAGCTTTGTAATCTTTTTCCACAACAATAAGCACCAAAGTTCATACACATTGGGTGAAACACACGAACACAACCATTTTTCTAAATCAAGAGTGAGCAATGCTGTGTGAAAAGACCCTATTAGGTTTGATAAGGATTCGTTTCATAGTTGAAGACTGAAACTATTTTCATCTCCCTTAATTAGGACTTAATTCTGACCTGGAAGGCAAGTAAAGAGAGAGAGAGAGAGAGAGAGAGAGAAAGAAAAAAGACACTCCTTTATTACTTCTGGCCTCGGTGACTCCCAAACATTGTTATTGTGATCACCTTCAAACACTGTGACATCCGTGTGCAACAGCCTGTCTGTCTTAGAAAGACTCAGCCGCTCATGTTCAACAGTAAATGTTGCAATTTCTTAAAAAACACATTAGACCTTATCCCCTAAGTGACAAACTCAACATAGCCTGTGAATCAGGACCTGAATAAATGAACAGCTGTTCATACTGCATCTTTTTAATTAACATAAATTTGCCACTTGCTTAATTTACTTAATTAAAATGACTAAATAAACAGAAATGTCTAGTAGTATATGAATGCTTTTCATTATAAATTAGAAATCAGGGAATTTTAGCTGCATGTTTGACATGATTAACTCAAATAAAGTTGTATTTATGTGTTTTTTGAGCAAGAGGAAAAAACTGTGAACTGGTTAGTGTTTAATGTTCAGTTATGTTAAAGGCATAGTTAAAAAATACCTCAGGCCATTCAAGATGTACAGTAGATGAGTTTGTTTCTTCATGGGAACAGATTTTGATAAACATAGCATTCCATCAGTTCCTCACCAATGGATCCTTTGCAGAATGGGTGCCGTGATAATGAGCTGATAAAAACATCACAATAATCCACAAGTAACCCATTCATTGCAGAGGATCCATTGGTAAATTAAACATAAAGTGTCTGCATAATAAGTGTTCTTTGATTAATCTGTTGGGCTTAACACTGGTTTATGACTTCCTTGAGATCACTCAACCGTTGAAATTTCAAAAAGTTTTGAAACAGTTATGGCATAACAAAGTCTTGTTTAGTGAAATAACATGGAAATTCAATGGACACACACACCATGCCACTGGTTGGAAACACTAGATTCACAAACATTTAAAAGCTTTGCAAAGCAGTGCTTTAAATGCACCCATCACTAATGTGCACTATTGCCAGTAAACTGACTTTAATTTAAGGTTAAGAAACCCCATTTTCAATATATGGAACCTCTTTCCTCCACTGAATCAGATTCAGCCAAACAATTGTCTTAATGCTCTAGATGTGAATATCTGGATGTCAGTTTAAAAAAAGCAGTGAGCTGTGCTTTTTTGATGTGTTCTAAAGTAAATATAAACAATTTGACAGTTTAACTTTTTTTTCCTGGATCAAATATAAATGCATTCAGTTTGAACTGCCAGCTCTCAGATCTGTCAGCAAAGAAAAATACCTTCTTTTTTAAACCAAATGACAACCAGTCTCTCTGCTTTCCTTTCTTCTTTTGATTGGTTTGCTTGTTATGTATCTCTCAAATCACTAACAAATAAGAGCAAAATCCCTTCAGACCTCACGTAGGTCTCTTCCCCTCTCTATGTCTCGATTCTTCTGTCTTTGTCATTATTTTTCCTTAGTGTCCGTGAGCAGACTCCCTGTGGTTTGTTCCCTGCTAGACTTGAATAAAAGAGGAGAAAATTATTTTGCAGAGATAAACGGATGCACCATGTGTGTGAGTCCACACTCAAGACACAATCTGCTTAAACCAAACAAGGAATTAGGGCCATTCTTCACAATAATATTTCACATTCATGTTAAATTCTAATTAGATGTAATGTTTCTGTAATTGATAAAATGCAATATGATTAACACAAGCACTGTAATTTTAAATGTTAGTACAGTGATATGTTTGGCGATGTATGAATATTTTATGATTTAATTTCCTCAAAATAGAAATAACATGCTAATCAAGGTGGTCTTACCAAGTACAGAAATATATGAATATTACGTATTATTTTTTTTATTTTTTTTATTATTAATTGAGTTTTAATTATATAATACAACATAGATAATCATAAGTAAAGTTACATAGCAACAATGTTAATATTAATTTATATTAATAGTATTAATTAATATATTATTATTATAAGAGAGAGACCACAAAAGATGTGAAAGTAATACCAATATTTTGCAATAGACTATTGAAAAGTAATGTATAGGTCTTCATTATGCAAACTTGCATGCATTAAGTGGCTCTCTGAATACTTGATTCTGATTGGTCAATCATAGCATTCAGTGGTCAGATATTTTCTAATATTATTCACCATTTTCCATGGCATCAATGAATAGGCTATTGTATGTTGATACAGTTGCATACCTTTATCTGATGAGTTTCCCCTTAAACAGCACACACACACTCTCTAAATTCATATGTAAAATAGAAAGTGGTTCTTTCTAGTCGTTCTAGTCAATTTTTTCATTAGCCTGAACCGGCTTTTTCTCAGTTAGACTGAGAGAGAGGGAAACTATACAGTCCTCCCAAATATTGATTGTCTTTGTTCTCCTCATGTTCACCAAAACATTATAGCATTAAATACACCTGCATTAGATTACGTTCATCCATTGCCAGGTTATGAAGGCTTAGACATGTACTGATATTAGTTATATAAAATAGTTGTAATAGTGTGTTTGAGTGACAACATTATATTGTTATTTCTAAATTACATTAGTTTTCTTATAAATATTACTATTTCTCTTTTAACATGCACTCCAACTCTCCCATAGTAGTTCTAACTTCTAACAGCATGTATAGAAAGAGTTAAGTAGTGCGCACAGCCGCACACTGACTGCATGAGAAACAGCCGTCGCATCCTCCCATAGAGCGATCCATGACATCCAAACCTTCCTTCCTGTTTGACAACCTAGACATGCATCTGAGAGAAATTTGACACTCGTTCTGTATCTCTTCCCGTTTCTCATTCTCTGCGCCTGTTTCTCTTTCTGTCCTTCCTGCTCATCTGACAGCTCACTTTTCCTCTGTTGATTTTAGGTGCTTGTGGTTTCCTATAAAATATTCCCTTGTTAAAAAGCAGTCTTTTATTCTATTTTAGTCCTTCCCTGCTGCCAGCATTACCCCTAGTGAACCTTGTCACTGATAGTCTCTCTTCGTCTGTCCGTCACTCCAGCTACACTTGCTCTCTGTGTCTTTTATCTGTGCTGTTGGTCTCAGTGGGATTCAAACAGCTCCGCTCAGTCAGACTGAACACCTGAAACTAGAGCTTGTAAAATATGACAATAATTTGAAATGAAATCTGCTATCCAGGCCATAAATTCAGACAATAAATATAGTGTAATGCTTAGACTCAACCTCCTCAGTTGGTCATAAGGCGTACTTGGAGTAGTATTCATTTTCGCATGCTGCGCTTGCTGCTTCACCTTAGTGTCTTCAGTGCTTTGACCTTTAGCCTCAGCCATTACTTAATGCAGGCAGGGTGTTCAAAAGGGCTGCCAGGAACCAGCCGAAACCCACCAGTCTGCAGCACAGGGAGGAGCTGCTTTAGTGCCAAACCCCCATGGGACATCACTTACAGCACACACACCAGCTGAGGCCCTGTGATACACATGCAGTTGTATTCTATTGCTGGGCTTTTAGAGGAGGAATCTCTTGTGGTTGTGGGTCTAAATTTTCACTGGACAATTAGTTTAAACTTTAATCTAAGACATTAGATACATAATCTAACATTAGCAGATGAAGGCATGATGTTGTATGTATAATATATAGTGACAAAAGTCTGCAATAAATAATGTTCAAAGGAATAGTTAATTTAAATATGAACACCTTCTGAAAATGTTATTACCCAGAGGCCATTCAAAATGTAGATGAGTTTGTTTCTTAGAGAAATTTAGTATTCCATCACTTGCTCACCAATGGATCCTCTGCAAAGTCAACCAACATATTTGTCATAGATGAATTTGTTTATTACAAAGATTCAGCTTTTTCACTTCACAATATGTTAAATGATGGACTGGAGTTGTGTGGATTACTTGTGATTTATTGTGATGTTTATATCAGCTGTTTGGACTCTTTGGACATTCTGACGGCACCCATTCACCGCAAAAGATCCACTGGTGAGCCGTAATGATGTAATGATACATTCATCTGTTCTGATGAAGAAACAAACTCATCTACATTTTGGATGGCCTGCAGGTTCAGTATAATCTTTCAGAAAACTTTTGAATGAACTATCCCTGTAAATAACTTTGTTACCCATCTCATATGGGTCTGTCAATATACGGATTTCTCCATACATTTCCTATACCATTTTTCTTTAAAATTGTGTGTTCCCACTTCAGGGTTCCCAACTCATTTGTAAAAGAGACGAGTTTCGCCTGCCTTCTCTTATCTAGCAGAACATCCCCCTGAATAGCAGACCTTGATAAATGGTTTTAAACATGACCTTTGCATATAGTTGACCTACAGCCAATAGTGTTGCCTGCTTCCTTAACAGAACAAAACATAAAAAGTGCTGAGGAAGCACCCATAACTCATAGAATCTGAAATGAGCAATACAAACTTTAATTTATTTTATGTATTGTTTGAACTTGTACCTGTATTATAACTTGATGTGCTTTTGCAATAATCAGAATTTAATCTTACTTTTTGCTAAATAATTTGCATAACAAATCTAATGCATTGTTTTAATTTCTTTGTTTGTTTTGTTTTTGCATTCATATAATTTCAGACACAAGTTAAAGGTGTGACTGGCTTCAAATACAACTGAGGAGAAGAAGTTATTTTTTGACACACAAAACATGTTAACATTTTCTTAAAGCCAAATGTTAATATGCATGCTGTTCAGTATAAACAGAACCTGAGAGCACAAAGTCTGAGCCGCTGTTGTGCTGCTGATAAGACTCAAAGCTTCTGTGATTTTGAGAAAGAAACATTTTGCATTGCATTTGGATTACTTTGGGATCAAAAAAGCAAATAATCCACTTTTTTTTTTTGTATGAGGATTTGTGGTGAAAACGTCTTTATGATAAATGTTTACACTTTGTTGTGAACAGTTAGTAAAAGTTGAGAAAGAAAAATGGCTTATTTTGTTGCAGTAAATTATAATTCATGCAGATCATTACTGAAGCTTGGACACTTTTTTTAAAGTTAGTTTACTTTTTTGTGTCTGATGTGAAATTTTTTTGAAAATCAATCAATGTAAGTAATGTGTACCGAATATTTTGTAATTTACAATCATGCAGTAATTTTGTCAAATTATGCCTTAATTATTAATGTAATATAAACTATTATGTATAAAATAAATAGCTATGACATGAGCTTTAGTAGGACAAAGGAGTCTGCCATTTTATCACAAAAATGTAAAAAAGGTAATAGTAAATAAATGTATGTTATATGTTAATAAGGCAGCCCACTTGTGTTAGTTGCCATTGGTTGGCAAGTCAAGCAAAGCCATTAATTCATTCAGATTTGGAAGATAATTCCTCCTGTTGCCTTGAGGCAAGAGATGTTGTCTTTCTTCTTTCAGTAAAACTGTAAGACAGATCTCGCTTTCTGTTCATAAATTCCATTCATGCTGTCATGAATATGAGTGATAACACTCCTAACTACAGGCCTCTGCAGACTGCAAACTGAACAGAGATGACTGAAGGTTATTTTCAAATAATCAGCTGTTTGAATCATTAGATTCAGTGGCACTGAAATAATATAAATAAATTTAAAAAGATGGACCTTAATGTAATTTGTAACTCTATTTCAGTTCTTTTTTTTATTTTTATTTTTAAATAATGGCTCTTCAGAAATTATTTAAATAATAACAGTTTTTTTTTTATAACTTTCACCATTTTTTTTTACATTTAGTAAAAACAAAATGTATGTATAGAGAATATTGTAAATATATTTATGTTTATCTATGTATGCACTTTTAGCGATTATAATTCTTTCTCAGAGTTTAGTGTGTGTTAATGTGACCGCTGATGTTTAAATCCAAACATCCCCCATTGTAGGGCTGTCTCATGCCCAGTGACTTTTGTTGCTAGGCAACGGAGCATGGCCTGACACTAGCGTGGCTGTCCCGAGTGCAGATATTTGATGAATATATGGCATGTTCAATACAGCTCAAACAGCTCCGACTCTAAGAACACAAAATTAAATATTGACACTTTCCTCTAATTCCTCCTTAGCAAAGCACATGTGATTGAACAGCCATTTTCACTCTTAGAAATTAAGGTTTTAAATAGAATGAAAATTTTTTTACGACTTGATATGTTTGAGTACACCAATAGCTTAAAGAAACATTAAGACATTTTGTAATCACTCATATAGCCAACTCATGTACCATACAGCACAACCCCCACCCCCCCCCCCCCCCCAAAAAAAAGATCTAAAATAAAGCTTCTTCAATTGTTTTTACAGCCCCTTCAGTTTTTAGTGTGTATTCCACTAAATAGTGGAACTCCTCTTCCCTCCCTCTCTGCCGTATCATGTCCTATATTCTGTCAAGGTAATGTCCTAGATTCTTAGACACTAAATGCAGAGCAGAGATCAGAGGCCTTTTATTCACCTGCCGTCAGCACAAAGTAAAACAGTCAATTTTTCTCAGATGGCTCAAATCATTCAATTATGAGGTATTTTATATTCAACAATATTTACATGATGCATAAAAATGCTAGTGCATAATCATTCCAGGAATCTAGGCATTTTATTTACTCGTTGCCATGGGCAACTGTCCTGCCAGTGTGTCCATGTGTGAGCTCATGTTTTAATTAATCATCTCATCATGTAAATGCAGTCATTATATTTACTGGGATTCAGCATGCTTGAGTATTCATGTGACTTTTGAGTGTAAATGAGACCATTAAGGATGTGGTATTCATATATAATTGATCTGTGACTAGTCGTCTTACTTGTTTCCTTCAGTGCCACAGTTTAAGGTTTCCATGGGCTCAGTGAATACACTCTTATGTCCTCAAGAAAAAACAAAATGATCACCCTTAAGAAATTTAAAGGGACAGTTCACTCTAAAATGAAAATTCTGTCATTATTTACTCGCCTTCAAGTTGTTCCAAAACTGCATGAGTTTCTTCTGCTGAACATAAACAAAGATATTTTGAAGTATGCGGGTAACCAAACAGTTGATGATCTCCACTGACTTTGATAGTATCGAAAAAATACTATGGAAGTCAATGGGAAATTTATTTGTTTAAAATAATAAAACCTAAATTTAAATTTAGATGAATGAATGAATCACGTTATTATTATGTGAGCACACAAAAACCTTCCAGCAAAATTTTGAGATGAAAAAAATTCAGATACTTGGCTTGTGCTTGCTATTGGATTTGCAGCACACTTCAGAACCCCTCCAACTTCCCCAGCTCCACCTGTATAGATCTGCTACAGGCTGATTTCATGTATGTTATACACTGGGGTTATTTCATATACATTAAATGTGCAGCAGCAGAATTTCTTACATGCTCACAGCAGTGTGTGTGTGGATGTATTGGCAACAGAAAGTCTTGGTACTTTCTCAGCCACTGCATCTATGCCCAAACACATTAAAATTGTCATGCACATTATTATGCTAAACTCTCTGGGAGTTGTCATTACGAAGCCCCGCACATGACTAAAAAATAGTAGGCTAAATCGTGTGCATGATTTACTAATTCGTTTCCTCAATGTACTAAAATGTGCACACGATTACTACGGAGTTCCCTCGATTTACTATTTCGTTCACTCGATTTATAAATAGTGCACACAATTTACTAATTCGTTCCCTCGATTTGCTAAATCGATAAATTGTAACGCAATAGTAAATCGAGGGAACGCAATAGTAATCGTGTGACGATTTATTTATTTTTTCTTGCATGTCATGTGCGGGGCTCCGTATGTCATGACATAAGTCTTTTCATAAAACAATATATGATAATTGAGAGAATGCTGTGTATGCGTCCTTATTAGGTTAGCACACAAAAACATAATTTTGAGAATGTTTGTTTAGAAAAACAAAATCCTGAAAATAACCATTAGAGAACCTTGCATGTAAATTTTTCCAAACAGGGACCACAAGGTAACGTTAGTGGAATGTTCTGTGTTTGCTGGGAGATTCTAGATCTGAAATAATAATAATATTCTAAACAACATATTTAGGTAGATATATTTCGATTTAAAACTTCAAAAGCATAAGCACTCACAGGGACCTTTCCACGACTGCAAGATCAGTCTGGAGAAATGCCATGCAGCTTTTGTGTAGCGCAGACACAAATGTGGTTACGGCACATCTCAGCATCCGTGGTAATCGCATTTTATGTTTGCACAAATCGGATCACTCTATCACGCAGACATGCACCAACCCAGACATCAAATTATGTGCTGTTAAAAATATTTTTTCATATATCATCCTGCCTTTGGCCAAACCTGTAAAAATCCAATTACTATCAGTCCTTATGGCCTTTTTGCTTTATTTGCTTCACTTTATTGTCATAACCTTTGCAAAGTTTTATAAACATAAGCATGTCCTACTTCAATCTAATCTGAGCGAAGGCCTGGAGCATCAACAAGAATCTGATCAATTATTCATTTAGGAGCCTGCTGAACGTATGGTGCATCCCTCAAGTTCTAGTTGCAGCTTTATCGAGGACCATGTTTTGTGAGGGTCAGCATTCCCAGTTTAGGATTTCAGTATGACAAATGTGCTGCAACAGCTCAAGGAGATTATACATGTGAGTCACCCTTAGAGTTTTTTAGCTACTTCTGTTATGTCTCCATGCTCTGCGGCCCATCCTAAATGGGCTATAACATGTCATTTAGAGATGGCTACACTGCTGTGTGAGTATTGAGGGTTCGTTTTCCGGCTTATTGAGTGCTAAAATAGATTTTGTGTCCCTGTAGGTTAATAATTCACTTGCAGTTGAGAAAGCCATGATGCTGTATTGTCTTCCTGGCCTCAAACAGCTGGTGCTGCTGGGATGGACAGATGGCTCTGAGCAGAGCTGTCAGAGCAGGATACGGGACTGTCAGATTAGATGGGGTTCTGTCCTCCATAGCTGCCTTTTTAGGCAAAGGGACATATTGTATAAGTAATCAGTTACTGTATGTGTAATTTAAGAAAAGTGGCACACATAATTGCATGATTTAAAATTGATTCAGCTCACCTGTCATGACAGATATCAAGGAAGTACTTTTTTAAAGGGGTCATATGATGCGATTTCAATTTGTCCTTTCTCTTTGGAGTGTTACAAGCTCTTGGTGCATGTAAGCTATTTCAGGCTTGAAATGATGGTTAAACTAAGGACATTATTAACTGTCTACATTTATTCTTAAAGATGAAGCTCACGATTAAGTAAAGGGGCATTACATTTCCGACGAGTGCTTGCGGTGTTCGTCCAATCACAATGAACTGGGTCAGTTGGCCAATCAGAGCAGACTGCATATGTCAGAAGGAGGGACTTAAATATCTTTGTTAGAGTTATTGGAGGTCACAAAAAGAAATTTATAAAGAGTCAAACTTGGGCTTACCTGTCACGATGAATATAAATGATCAAGAAGGCACTATTTTAAATGCTTTCTTCCTTTAATTCTGATGGTTTTTCTTTCATAAGAAATGTAGTATATGAAATAATAATAGAGGATCTTTGTTGTTTTGGAAGGATAATAATCAATAATTCACACAACAGGTCCAGCACTCCAGAGCTTGCTTTATATAGATTTTTCTTCAGAATTGCAATAGCAGGGCTGTGGATGTCTAGTCAGGTTCGTTCTGCATATCTTTCGATCCAGCTCTGCACTCCTACAGGGCTTTGTATTAGGCCCAAATGGGACCGCAAGCTATTTAAAGCTCACTGTGTGGCACAGTTTTTCAATTTCTCCTTACATGGGAATGAGCCCCACTTCTCCTAATGGAAAGGTGTGAAACCTGTCATCTATGTTTAATGGATATACTTTTAGATTTATATATGTAAATGGACCTTTTGCCTCCAGTTGATCATTATTTATTTAATCAAATTTTTCTTTTCATTTTTTTTTCTTTTCATTTTTTTTTCATAGTTGCTGGCATACATCTTTCTTCTGATATCCTGCAATGTTAATCAATAAATACACATTCACGTTTCAGGCTTTCACGTTTCACGTTTCTCTTGAGCCTTTCATTTCTGAAGCCTTAAATGTTCAGTTGGTTTCTTCAATGGACAGTTCACTCAAAACTGACAATTATGTCATTATTTTTTTTAAAACTCTTTCTTTCCGTGGAACACAAAATGAGATGTTTGACAGAATATTAGAGACAGAGATTCAGTCACTTGTTTTTCATATACATTTTTTTTCATATACATGTAGTGACTGAGAGTGTCATTCAGTGTCTCCTTCTGTGAATATACTCATATAAGTCATTTTCGTATTTTGGTAAACTATTCTGTTAAATTACTCTTTAAATGATGAAAATGTTTTATTTTCGTGGTGTAGAGCTCCCAGAGAACTGGACGGACACCAAGGAGACACTCTTGGAAGGGATGGTGTTCAACGTGAAGTATCTGGGCATGACTCTGGTTGGCCAGCCTAAAGGAGAAGACATGGCAGCAGCTGCTATCAGGAGGATTGTAGCCACGGTCAGTCATCGCCGGAAAAGTGGGTCAAAGGACTTGAGAAATTGAGAACTGTAAGGAATGATCATGATCCAATTTGGCACAAGATCTTGCTTACATCATTTTTGTGCCTTTGACAATTTAAAGTGGAATAAAATAATGTTGTCATGCAATTATAATAATAATATTAATATGCTTTTTTATTAATAGATTACGGCAACACAAAGATCTCAGACATCAGAATTATCTTCACTTTTATTTTATTTTTTTTGGTCCTCTGAATAATATTTTTTTTCTTCTCAAGTGTGAGCACATATGAAGTTACAATAAATAAGCCATAAATACCTGCTATATCAAATTAGACAAAAAATAAAAAAAGACAATTTTTTTTAACATTTTGTCTGAAGCTTTAATAATGAAAAAAAAAAGATTTTTCTGACTATTTTATATATGCCAAATACACAAAATGATTCCTTTTTCCTCAGAAAGCAAATGAAAAACAGTTTTGCTTTCTGTAACGGCACGATCAAATCAGAATGTGACAACTGTCAGACTGTGAATCCATGAGAAGAGTTTCATTTGTTTTAAATCAGTGTTTACTGTCTCCTGGGGAGAGAGAAAGACCCTCCAGATATGCTTTGCCTGATTTCCTTTGTCCTTGACGAGTCCTCTCTCTCCTCTGCTGCATTTCAACCATAATTTCCCCTCGTTCTCATCCATGCTGGCCTCTTTTTTTTTCTGCCAGCACACAGTGATGTACCAGTGAATTCATATGCCGGGATCATATAGTAACAATTTTATATGTGAAGCATCATCTCTTTTCAGCTCTTACCAATAGATTTGGAGTTAATAGCCCACACAGAGTTTGCTGACCTTTAGAAGTTATTGTTTATGGTCAGTGAGTTATTGTGACATTTTAAAGCTGACAATGACAAAGATATTTGTCCAGGGCTCACACAAATAGTTTTTGCTTGTCAACCACATGCAGGCTCGGCCCAGTACAAAGAAGTTTCGGAAAGTGACCCTCACTGTCTCCCCCAAAGGAATCATCATCTCAGACACAGAGACCAATGACCTCATCGAGGACGTCTCCATTTACAGGTATGAAACCATACCAAAATCACAAAACCTGTCCTCTTTTGTATCATAATTTGACAATCCCAGTGTGGTGCTAATTGAAAGGTATCCTTAATATGCTTTAAAATAAAAATAAATTGTTAAAATGTGCTGGATGTTTTTGAAATTCCCTTATACTAATTAAGACTGCATTAATTTGATCATAATACAGTCAAATTCTGAATATTGTGAGATATTATTATAATTATTACAGTTTAGAATACTTGTTTTTTTATTTTAATACACATATTTTAAAATGTATTCAGTCACACGATCCTCCAGAAATCATTCTAATATGATGGTTTGCTGCTTAATAAATATTTATTATTATCATTTAATATTATCATTATTATCATGTAAATGTCTTTCCTGTCACTTTTTGATCAATGAAATGCAAATTTCTTTACAAATTACTTATTGTATAGAGTTTTTTTTTTATTTGATTATAAAATATGTATATTTTATACAATAATTATATAAATATGATTGTTCTTAGAATTAAAAAAATCCTTTGAGTCACTTTTTGGAATGAGCCTGTTTACTTCACTCCCTCCGAATCAATTGTTCAAAGATTTTTAGTCAGTCAAGGTCTGTAGAACAACATGAACTCTGCAGTGACATCACTAACCAGTGAATCATTAACATTTGAGTATGTCAAACAAATGTTGATGCAAGAGGTGACATGCATGAATCGTGTTCATGTATTTGAGATTGTCAGTATCATACCCGTGTTGGAGGGAGGTGTATTATTCAGTGGGCATGAGAGAAGCCCCCATGCTGATCCCCTTATCAGCTTTACCAGAGACACAGTCACGGGAATCACCCATCTCTTTAATCCTCTCCCGTAAGAAAACTTACCACATCCTTCCTATTCTTCCTTTCTCTCATTCTTATTTTATCTAGTACATACACCGCACCTCCGCTTTACAATGCAAAAAATATACAAAGAAATAAAATAAATAGTAAAAACTTAAATTCAAAGGTTGAAAAGCTAGATTTATTTGAGAAGCACATTTTTATATTTATATTAAGCACTTTTTATTGAAGTTTATACCTACACAAGGAAAAGTCTTTAATACAAATGAACTTAAAATGAAAACAATAATTAAAGCCAAATATTTTGAAAGAAAAATGTCATAAGATATTACGTGAATAAAATAAATAGTTATATTTAGAATAGAAAACATTTTTATACTTATATTTTTCATTTACAATTTTTTATTGTTTATTTATTTAGTTAATTCTTGTTCTAAGCACTATTTACTAAGGTTTTCAGTTATAAGATAACAGTTTTACAAAGTGCAAGAAAAATTCCAAATATTAAATATTACTTTGTTATATATTTAATTATACAGTAATACTGTGTACTCTGTCTAGTCTTAATATAAATTAAAATGTCATATAAACTAAAGCGCAATAATATTTTTAAATATATTTATTTTAGGTTTACAGTAATTAAAAATCGCATATTTCTTAAATTTGTTTTTACATTATGTTTTCCTTTTGTTTCTACTTGTTCTAAGCACCTTTTTAAATAAAAATAATAAATACAAATATATATTTTTTTCTAAATGGGTAATAAATATGAAATACAGATATTTAGATGTTTTTCAGTGGTAAGAAAGACAAAAATCCGAAATAATTTTTAAATGATTTGTACAATGTATGTCAGCAGAGCATCAGGTCTGCAAAAGAATACTCTGTCCTTTCACCTGGAACTCCTCCACCCGCGGGACCGTCCTGCCTGCACCCTTCACAGGTGCACTGTGGGGTTCTGGCTATTTAGTGTGAAGACATATGGACTCCTGTGTAACACAGAGAAATGCTGAGAGCTCACATAGCAGGACAAACTCCTCTCCACTGCACTGAACTTCTGCTTATTTTCCACAGTGTATTATTGGTCTGATCCAGGTGAAGCACACCTCAGGATAAAAGAAAACACCCTGGAGTGAAATGTCTTATACTGCAGAATATAATCAGAGCACACTTTGATCATACAGCCTAAGTTTGACTTTCAAAGAAGGCTGGAGAATAAACACAAGTACCAGGGGACCATGAAATCAGAGTTCAGACGGAATGCTATAATAAATGCTATTTCAACCTTAAACCCTGAGGGGGTTCAGGACAGCCATTTGAAGGGTGAAGAACAGAATCATGGGTATTCTGTGCCTTTTCACCGACAGCAAGGAAAACGAGAGCATTTTGAATGAAGTGCTGGGGGTTTGAAAAGAAGGAAACACATTAGCGCTGATAATGTGAATACTCTTCCTCATCTTATTCACCTCTTTGAGTCCCATCCCCCTCTCCACAGCCAAATATACAAATAATGAAGAAAAAAAGAAAACAGCCGTTCTATTTTTAGTGAAAAATATGAGATGATGTTGTTTGTCTAGGCTCAGTAGAAGCTGTCAGCTTTAGAAATTGTGAAGGTTTGAAGGGCATTCTGGGTCTTTTTTTATGCTTTTGTTGCATTTCCGTCGATGCTCACTGCAATTTAGACTTTTTATGTGCAAGCTTTTCTACTGCCAGCTTGTCTCTTGAAAAGAAAACATCTATATTTGTTTGCAACACTTTATTTTCCTAAGCCAGAAATCTTGCACAGTGATTTGTGTAATGAGATTCACTGTGGCCCCGCATTAACTGTATAGGGACTCATAAAAACATTAAACCCCACTTTCATTTTTTCCTGATCTGGGAATGTCATATTCCACTGTTATGTGTTCAGCAAGAGAGAGGAGCCAGTAGGTCATCACTGATGTGGCCCTGCAAATGCAAACACTGCCAAAGCTAAAATAAGAAAGGGCTTTTTCACATATTCACTGACTGTTTTTTTTTATATGTAATTTTATGTATCTACTTTTATTTTTTTTTTAATTTAATGTTTTATATATGTATAGAAATAGAAATATCAAAATATATTTTGAATCATTTTATTAAATACACTTATTTTTCATTCATTTATTAAATAAATTAATATATATATATATATATATATATATATATATATATATATATATATATATATATATATATTAGGGGTGTAACGGTTCACAAAATTCACGGTTCGGTTCGATACGATACACTGATGTCACGGTTCGGTTCGGTTCGGTTCGGTTCGATACGTTTTAGATACAGCAAAATGTAAAAACATCTCAACTTTTCAGAATGCCGCAAGCGCACCGCGGGTCATGTGACAAGAACCAACCAATCAGCTTCATCCTTTCCCGTAACAAGGTTGAGAGCTCAGCCAAGATGAAGGAACAGCTGATCATAGTTGTATATGGATTGCAATTTTGAAATAAATTTAGTAGCAGAGCTACTGCAAGCGATTTTTAGAGCTGCAAATCCATTTATCCTTCGCTGAAATTTCCGCGTCTCATGGAGAGAGCACGTCATTGTTGCTTAGCAAAGACAGACGCCTCATGAGCGCTTCTGCCCGAGCGCTTTGGAAAGGAGGAGAAAGACGTGCTTAGCGTTTTCCACGCGTTTTTAGGAGCGATATGTGAACGGCCCCTAAGGCGCTCGCTCACTCAGCACGCGCTGAAGGCTCGTTGCAAAATGTCTAATGCATTTAACAGACCAGAAATATAAGATCCTAAAATAACCAACAGGTCTGGTGTTTGGGTTGGATTCCCTGTAAGCTATAGTGTCTAAATGCTGCAGGGATAGTTTGCTGCGTGCATGTTTCTCCTTTTTTTCGTCTTTTCCCAGATAGTACTGACGCATATATCCCAGATATTCCCGCTGGTGTTTTTTTTTTTTTTTTTTGTATTCCCGCTGGTGTACCCAGTCATGTTGCAGATGCGACATACCGTTGTTTTTTTATCCACCACTCTCTTGCCATCACCATTATAGCTTAAAGGGAATCCAAAGTGCACCCAAACACCAGACCTGTTGGTTATTGGGGGATCTTCTCATTTCTAGTCTGTTAAACGCATTGGCTATTTTGCAACGAGCCTTCAGCGTGTACTGAGTGAGCGAGCGCCTGCTGAGTAGCCTAACATAAACATATAAGATGGTGTTTTTTTCTTCTTCGGGAGTGTCAGGGGCGTTGCCTGTTACGTTGTTTGGGTTATTGGGCTACCTTGTTGAACGCATATCATTATATTTCTATCTCTCTCTTTTTTTTTTTTTTTTTTCAAATATAATTAATTACTCAAACGAACCGTTCGGTATACATAATGCGTACCGCGTACCGAACCGAAAGCGTCGTACCGAACGGTTCAATACGAATACGCGTATCGTTACACCCCTAATATATATATATATATATATATATATATATATATATATATATATAATTATAAATATATACTGTAAAATATTAATTAAATGAAAATAAATATACATATTTGTATAAAGTAATAATTGCTTTGCATTGCTTTGTTTAATTCAATCAGAAACATTTAGAAATTTTGGAAGCTCTTATGGTAGTCAGAGAGCCACGTTTGTCACCCTTGAGTTGTTAACGTAAAAGCCTTTTCTGTACATTGAATGTGTCCCGACTAAGGCTCTATTTACATTTGTTAAAATTTAACAAGTGTGTCACCTCTTTACCTAAAAATAGTTTCCAAAAGCAGAAAGCATTCATGCAAAGGCCTCACTCGCTTATTTTGATGTGCATTTCGACTTTATTGTATCTCTGCTTTTAACTTTGCCTGGATTACATTTCTTTGTTTACATGACCCACCTCATGCTTTCTCATAAATATAGAGTAGAGTGCAAATGTCTGAAAACATAATGACAGTAAAAAAACAGTTCAGTTAATATGTTATAAATATCTTACATTTTGAACACAGCATTGCCATTAACTTCATTGCAAAAAATAAATAAAAAAATGTTGCGAACTTACACAAGCAACAGGCAATAGGTGTTTTGTTCCTGAATAATTTGGTACAAAATCGGTAGCTTGATTGATTCAAAGACTCAGTCATAAACATAGTCACTTGTTTTGTTAGTAAATGCTGCATCTAAAAGTGCATGCATTCTAAGTAGGTGTTTTGTGTAGTTAATGTGTGACTGTGAAAAGTACCATATAGGATGAATTTATGTAGAATGAATGTAATTTGGACATATGGTTGGTACTACATTTGTCATGTTGTTATTATCATGTGACCTACCAGTGTCAGCCTTGCTTTCCTGCCATTCACAAATCCTCCTGTGCTGACATCACACACTTCATAATCTTCACAATCATAAACTCTTCAATATACTGCTTCTACTAAATAGTAGGAGAGTAAGCATATATGGATGCAGCCTACATTTCTAAACAAGTCCTTTGAGTGACCGATTCCAATGACACACTCATAAAAATGGTCACTTGTTGCCACCTTCTGGTGAACCAATGTAACCTGCAGAAATAGTAAAAAGGATTTCACCTGTAGAATTCAGAAACACGAAAGTGGAGAGTTGCAAACTGTTTTGTTGGACTATGCATATATCAGCACTCTTATGCCGCACAGACAATCAAAATCTAGGACTGGATGTAAATATGTAAAACGTAAATAAATGTTCCATGAAGTTATTTTCAAAATTTCCTATTTGTTTTCCATGAAAGCAAAGATTAAGAAGTTCTTGTCAGTATAACCAAGGATAAAATGTCCCCCATGTTCAAGTCTATTTAAACAGATTTACAAACAAGCTACAATCAGCCAGTTTATACTTTCCTTCCCATTAAGCTTTTCACTCTTCAATAATGAAGGTGTGCAATACACGACAGATTGGAATAAATGATAATTCAACACACACCCTGTGTTCAGAGACAGAAAGGGGAGAGAGAGTCTTGGGCATTTCTATTTAGGTCGGGCATCAGAAGCAGTACACTAACAATTGAAGATGAAGTGAGATCAGAGCTCTGTCTTTCCCTGGGCTTGGTCTAATATATCTCATCATTTTCGGACAAATGCATTTGGGTTAGTGCTCTGAATTTCTTTCCTTTTCCTAAAATGACATTCACAATCCACTTTCTATTACATTTTTGATGCTTCATGTTTAATTTTAATTATAATTGTGTCTGATATTATATCTGATAATTGGCCCTAAAATATACACACTGGCTTTCTTTACAAAAACGAAATGCTGTAAAATAATAATAATAAAAAAGTAGATTGACAGGATATCAACACAGTCTAGTGGAAAAAAATAAAGCCCAAAATTAAACTTTTGTCAGCATTTACTCACTTTCATATTCCATTATTATTGAATGTTAATGGTGACCGCGACTGGCAAGCTACATTTTCAATGGCAATGTTTCATTTGAGAGAATAACATCTTAAATTTCAGTCTGTTCTTTAAAAAAATGAAACAATGTTCTTTAGGTTCTTTTTGGTGCTTGGCAGCTCGAGTCCTCATCGACTTTTATTAACATTTTATGCGTTTGCAGACACAACTTACAACTTATATACAGAAATGGGTGCTATTACTGTACACTTCACCGACAGATTTGACCAATGTGAATCTTAGAGAATTCAAACCTATCTTACTTTTTAAAAATTACAAATCTGGTTATGACAAAGTTGTCTGGGTTGGTCTACAGACCTTATAGACCTACATTACATGGCTAGATGCATTTATCACTCTTGTTGAAAGTTAGAAAAGACTCGATATATAACAAAAGTGTTTTTTTGTTTTTGTTTTTTTGTTACTGAACTCCAAGAAGCTTGTAATTTCTCTATAACACAATAACCTCATAACCGTGACCCTGTTTGTACATTATACTTTCCCAAATAAATTTTATTTGATTATATGAGTCTTTATGGACAAAACAGTGAAAAGCCTGTATTTTATTGCCTCTGCAGAATATCTTACTGCACAACTGACAAAACTCAGGATAAGGTCTTTGCTTACGTCTCCCAAAGCCAGTTCAATGAAACTCTAGAGTGCCATGCCTTCCTGTGCCAAAAAAAGAAAATAGTAAGTTTCTTCAGATGCACATAATGTCTATCTGCCTGCCTGCCTGCCTTGTCTGTCCATCTACATTTAAAAAAAAAAAATCTATTTTGATCATGATTGTCTATTTTCTTGCTACAGGTTTTGCATTATATTTGACAAACTCTTATTGTGAAAGTCACAGTCTTTTCTTTAGATCTGCATTTATAGTTGGTATCTAGCGCCATCTAGTGGACAAGAGCATGATTCTTCACAATGTTACCCATGCAGGGCAGTCTTTGATTTTGTGATCACGTGTCCTTCACAGGCTCAGGCTGTGACACTGACAGTTGCCCAAGCTTTTAAAGTAGCTCTGGATCAGTGGGAGGTCGCACAGGAAGGTGAGTTTTTTTTTTTTGTTTTTTTTGTCTTGGGTCGATATATATATATATATATATATATATCCCAAGAAGATATTCCTGTGTCTTCATTTTCCCATTGCAGACAAAAGTAAGAAAGCTCGCACGTGCTACTCCTGTTCAGACCCTGAATCTCAGCCTGAATCTGAACCAAACAGTGTTTCAGGTACATTAATTGTTTGAACACAAAGGTTTTCTGGATGTCTGTCTTAATTTTGTTGAATTCATGGGAATACTCTTCATTTGTGTTCTTTACTTGTGTCAGAGGAGGACAAGACTCAGGATCTGATGGAGCACAAACTTAGGAAGCCCTTCTTTCCTTCTTTCCTTTCACCATCCCCACAGAGCAAAGCTAGGAGACGACCAATCAAACATGACTCCTGGGTACGATGCCAGCCTTTCTAAACTTTCCACATACTACCATGCCAAAGTTTGTGGTTGGTAGGAGTTTATAATGTTTTTAAAGAAGTCTCTTATGCTTATTAAGGCTGCTTCTGTTTGGTCAGCAATACAGTAAAATAGTAGTTCTGTCAAATATTATTACTATATTATCTTATTATATTTATAATATTAATAAATATTATGAACTCAGTTTAGAGCAGAACTAATTTTACACATAAACATGTTTACTGAAAGAGTGCCACTATTGTGCAGAGTATCTGCTCCAAAATGAAGGTCAGTTGTTCTGATAGAGCATTCAAAGAGCATTCAAAGAGCATGCCATGGCAGTTATTACTCTATTGCCCTTGGCTAATTGCCATTATATTATCAGTCAGCACGTCCTGTCCTGTTGATACAGCACATATTCACAACTAAGTGGCATTCTCTGCTTAAATGCAATATACATGACCTCTAGGTGGTGATTCCATTTTTTGGAATGGCCATTCCAGTTTTTACAGCATGCTAGTGCTGAGAGTTACTCTGTGAATCTGTATTTGATATGATATAGATGTGATCTCTGATGGTTTTTCTCACACGGTTATTTCATGTTCTCTTATTTCCAGGATGCGGAAGATGGCCTCGATGATGCATTTTCAAGGTAACTTTCTGTTCCCTTCTGCTCATACATAGTCAACCTGTCTATGACATCAGAGATTGATCCTCCAGTGAAGTGTTTGTTTTAGATATTGTGCTTATTGATCACAACTTGTGCTTTAAAATACACTCACATACATATGCAAAATAAAAAAAAGAAGAAAAGATTTGATTATGGTAGTAAAAAACAAATGCAGTAAACTTAAAAATCTTACTGACCCCAAAAGGTCTGAATGTTATTTAATTACTTGTGTTTATTCTAAGAGCATTTTATCTGCAGAGCGGCTCAGCAAATATCCGAATACAGCATTTAAAAAAAGAGATGATTTCCCCCGGGATGCTCTAAAATTCTTTGTTTATTAGCAAGAGGCGAAAGGGCTGATTTGCTTCCTTAAAGACACCAAGAAATCAAAATATGGGTTTTTCTAACATATTATCTCTCTCTCTCTGTGTGTGTGTGTGTGTGTGTGTGTGTGTGTTAGTTTTGAGCCCATCTGTATGCTGTATTCAGATGAATGTGGAGAATAATTTTATTCTTAGTGTCTCGCAGTTATTAAATATCAAAATTCAATATCAAAATTCAAGCTTTTGTGTGAACTGTTAATGATATTAGATACAAAAACGAGAATGACCAAAAATAATGAATATGTTTTTATTAACAGATAGTGAAACTGGCAAAGTTGAACAACAAAAACAAATAAAGAATCTGATCTTCCACTGCATGAAATGTATAGTTTTATAATAATTAATTAATTCATATTTTACTAAAAATAATAGTTTAGTTGTGTGTGTGAATTACCTGCATCTATGTCTCACTACAAACAATGAAGCTGAGTTTAGTTTCTTCCAAAACAGCTATTTTACCCCCTTGTGAGTGTGAGAAATAATGTAGGGATTCTGTATCGAATCTGTTTAATTAATAGAAGTCGCAGGGCAGCGTTTACAACAAGCTTCTGTGCTCCTGAATGTTTATTTGTGTGCGCAGTATGATCTCTAATCTCTGTGTGTGTGTGTGTGTGTGTCAGTAGAAGCAGCACATTAAAATAGAACGGTGATTAAACTAAAAGATTTCAATACACAATTGACACTGTCACACACATAAAGTGGTCTTCAGTTGGGTCATATTGTGAATCTGTTATTTATTAAAATAAAGAAACTTTTAGGATTTTGAAAAATTAAAAAACAATTTACAAGAAAAAAAAAACAAGATTCTGCACTTACTCAGTACAGTTTTGTATCTGTAAAATTAAAAAACCCTTTATGTACTACATATACAAATACAGCATGCATTAAAAAAAAGTTTAAGGTGAAGTATAATCTGTTCTGTGATTAGGATGAATTTTATAATTAAAGCTGACATTTTATTAATAATTCTTGTTTGTTATTATAATTTTAATAAAAAGATTTTAAATTAGTTATAATAGATAAAACAAAATAAAATTTAATAGTTTTTACTTTTATTTATTTAGAACTGTTAAGTAAATATAAAATTTTTATAATATGCAATCAATGTATTTAATGTGTGTGTGTGTGTTTTAATTTAATAAATGTTTTAGATTTTTGGAAACATTTTTAGTTTAACTCACTGTCTCTGCTTGTATGGGCTTCTTTAAAGGGGCGCCAAGCAATAAAATCATGAACATCAGTGCTTTCATTGCTTAATGTTTAGGAACTGATTGCTTAGTGAGTTACAGGCATTCCTCTGTACAATTTCACAGGGATGTGCTTTCTAATCAATGTATTTTAACCCGATACAAGTCATTCTATGATTGCTTGCCACATTCTCTGCTGCCATTACGTTGTAACTGGTTGTGATGCCAGTGAATTACTGTGACTTTATTACTGAGATACAGCAGGTCAAAAACAGTACTGTCATCCTGCAAGGGGCCAAAGGACCATGATTCATCTAAGTGAATCAGATGAAGTGGATCCAAATAGTCAGCTCTTTCCTTTCACTGAACATAAAGAATAAACACTGTAATATTAGATTTAGATCTCCACTGGCTGACAAAGGCTGCTATAGTTTGAACAGTGGGATGCTGGGAAGGATGTGATGGTTTAACCATAGCTTACAGTCAGCATGTGTCATGCTCTCTCTCACCTGCCATGCAGCAATATGGAGGTGGAGGAGATGGACGCAGGTAAGTGAGGTGAGAGAAACCGTACCGCTTAAAGATGAGCCTCAGTTATCATCAAGCCAGCCAGAGACTAATATCATTACACTTCAGACATGCATCAAACTTAGTTTCCACTGCACTTCAAAACAGTAACATACAAGAGGGTTCCTGGTGAATTTTCATGACTTGTCGAGTCATTTGTGAGTACTGGATAATAATTTGTAAATAAAAATTTGGTAACACTCTACAATAAGGAACATTAGTTAACTACTATAGTTAACATGGACTAAGAATGGACAACACTTCTACAGCATTTATTCATCTTAGTTAATGTTCATTTCAACATTTACTAAAGCATTATTAAAATCAAATGTTGTGCTTGTTAACATTAGTTAATGCATTGTGAATTAACACAAACTAACAATGGACAAGTGTATTTTCATTAATTAACATTAATAAAGATTAATAAACAATGTAATCAATGTATTGTTCATTCATGTTAGTTAATACATTAACTAATGGCACTCTATTGTAAAGTGTTACCAATTGTCTGAATTATTCACTGAAAAGAACTGACTCAAACTAATGATTTGCTCACAGATTATTGCGTGCACAATATATCAGCACTACTGTTCAAAAGTTTGTGGTCAGCAGAAAATTTTTTCACACAGTTCAAAAATAAATAAATAAAATCTTTTATTCAGCAGTGTTTTATTCAGTTGAATTAAGCTGATTAAAGGTTACAGTAAATATATTTATAATGTTGCAAAATGTTTCTATTTCAAATAAATGTTGTTCTTTTAAACTTTCTCTTCATCAAAGAAAACATTTTTGTACTGACCCCATACTTTTGAATGGTAGTGTAGCTGATGAAATATATACAGTCATGGCCGAAAGTTTTGGCAGTTAAATAAATGTGTTTGTTAGATATTGCTGCTTAAACTGTTATGGTGTTCATTCACCTTGTTTCTAGATTATTGTGACTGATCAGATTTTTAAATAATTGCTAAAAGCTTCATTGGCCAAAAAATGGACAACAGCCGGTGTCAACCAGGGCTGCAAAGAAGCCACTTATCTCCAAAAAAACAGATAAGGACTGACTGAAATTCTGCAGGAGGTACAATATTTGGACAGCAGAAGACTGTTTGGGACATCTGGAAAATCGATTGTTCGGAGAAGAAAAGCTGAACGCTACCATGAGTCCTGTGTTGTGCCAACAGTGAAGCATCCTGAGACCATCCATGCATGAAGTTGCTCTCTCGTGATTCTGCCCAAAAACACTGCCATGAATAAAGAATGGTATTAAAAGATTCCGCAAGAGCAACTTCTTCCAACGATCCATGAGCAATTTGGTGATGATCGGTGCATTTTCCATGGAGCACCATGTCACAAAGCAAGAGCCATAAAGAAGTGACTTGAAGATTATTGCATTGAAATTATCAATCCTTGGCCAGGCAACTCCCCAGATCTCAATCCCATAGAGTACCTTTGGTCAGTCCTGAAAAGGAGAGTGGAAAAGCAGAAGCCCACAAATTGTGATCAACTTAGAGAACTACCCTGATCAAAATTATAAACGCAACACTTTTGTTTTTGCTCCAATTTTTCATGAGCTGAACTCAAAGATCTAAGACTTTTTTATGTACACAAAAGGCCTATTTCTCTCAAATATTGTTTACAAATCTGTCTAAATCTGTTTTGGTGAGCACTTCTCCTTTGCTGAGATAATTCATCCACCTCACAGATGTGGCATATCAATATCTGATTAGACAGTATGATTATTTGCACAGATGTGCCTTAAGGCTGGTTCACACGGCAGGATAATTGGGCCGATTTTAGCCCCGATTCACCCCTTCCGACAATCTTAGGATGCTCCGATTATCGTAAAATAATCTGATCAAATATTCCTGCCGTGTGTGGTGTGTTAAGACCGCTCTCCTCTGCTCGGAAGAACGTCGGGACCGATCCGATCTCAAATCGGGGATATCCAACATGTTGGATTTATTTGGCCCGATTTCTTCTCGTGTGTGGTGTCCCCCGAGGACAAACAATCAAGCAGCCTGTGGACTGTGGCGTGTAGCCAATCAGAAAGCGAGGTGGTGAGGAAGTAAGTACCGGGAAACAAAATCAAAACAGCCGGCGTATATAATATAACAAATACAAATAAAGTCGATGGGCATAACTACATCCACAACTGCAGTCCACCAGAGTACATGGAAACGAATATATGAACGTTTATTTCAACGATTAATCTGTGTAGTACGTAACAACATTTATATGAGATAAAACAACAACTTTCCTCCATATCATGATGTAGCAAGTATAACGTTAGTCCATGCTCGCGTTGTCTCCACCTCTTTGACCATCGCCTTTTCTTGTTTTTCTTATGTTTTATTTCCGTTAAAAACAAAGCACAAACTATGGCCACTGCGTCCGCTTCGTCCGCAATGATTGTTTACTCTGAAGTCACGTTTGATCTCGAGGGATTTTGCGAGATTTCCCGTCTTACCTGGGAATGCTCAGGAGTCAAATCGGTTCGTGTGTGATGTGTTGATATTGCCGTGTGGCTGCACACCACACACTGAACGACCAAAACTGTTAGACCCGTGATTTTTTATCGCCGTGTGTGGGGTCTCTCAGGTTTGGAAAATCGGCCGACAATTTTAAAATTGTCCCGTTTGAACCAGGCCTTAGACTGGCCACAATCAAAGGCCACTCTAAAATGTGCAGTTCTATCACAGCACAATGCCACAGATTCCAACATCACCTCATGTTGCAGCATGATAATGCATGGCCCCATGTTGCAAGTATCTGTACACAATTCCTGGAAGCTGAAAACATCCCAGTTATTGCATGTCCAGCATACTCACCGGACATGTCACCCATTGAGCATGTTTGGGATGCTCTGGATCAGCGTATACGAAAGCATGTTCCAGTTCCTGCCAATATCCAGTAACTTCACACAGCCATTGAAGCGGAGTGGATCAACATTCCACAGGACACAATCAACAACCTGATCAACAATATGTGAAGGAGATGTGTTGCATTGCATGAGGCAAATGGTGGTCACACCAGATACTGCCAGAGCACCCTACAGAGATTATGAAGAAAAAAGGTCAACACTGTAAATTTTGACTCATTCTATTCAAGCCTTTTAAACTTATGATGTGCTTATCATTGTTTTTCAGTATACCATAGATATGTGAAAAAAAGAGACAAATCTACAAATACTGCAGCAACAAACTTTGTAAATCACAAAATGAATGTCACTGCCAAAACATTTGGTCTTGACTGTAGAGCTATGCTTGCAAAAATGTACATTTACTAAAATAAATAAAAATACATAATACAATACATGATAATAATTTCCAAGTCTGAAAAACGACATTTTAAATGCCATGAAATTTCCAGGTTGTTGATGACTATGGGAACCCTGATAAAAGCATTGTCTTTCCTAAAGTTTTTTGCATGTGCATCTTTCAGTGTAAATGTAGTTGTAAATTAAAACATTTTAACTGTTAGAAAAAATTTAAAACAAGGAAACATTGCAAAGTAAAATAATTAATAGTATAGATAACTCTACTTCTTCCCTCCATCAGACTGGCAACATCCCGCAGCAGAACCATGTCTGAGGATGCAGCTGTGAGTCCAGTGGAAGAAGATCTCCTTTCCTTCAGCAGTGAGGACTCAGACTGAACACACACACACACACACATCACTCTCACCAGCCTATCAGAAAGTGTCACACAACACCCCCCAGCTCCGCACACAATGTGTGACATATGCCTCAGTGATGGACTCATTCACACCACTGCCACTTAAAACAGCCACAATACCACACAACAGCAGCAGAAACGTGCACAATTCAATTATAAAACGATTAAATTCCAATGTACTTACATTGTAATACTGTAAGTTCAGGGTAAGTACTTGATAATGCAACATGTGTGAAACCGTAAGTTGTTATGTAGTATTCAAGCATCTGTGTAAGCAAATCTACTGCATTATATCATGTAAAAAGTGTAAATCTTTTCAACACATTGGTGCTATATTGTAGACACTTGGGTTGTGTTAATTTAATATACATTAACTGCAAACATTGACAATAAAGCAGACTCGACTTGACTTAAACATGTACTTGAAAGGGAAACCTAATTCCACAAAGACCAGACGTCTGTCCTTCAGCCCGGCGTTCTTCAGGTCAGATGGTGTGTGGGTTGTTTCAGTCGAGTCCTTTGCGCTGAACAAACCCACTGCAAAGCTCTCAGACGAGTGTGATTAGACATGTACAGTACCAGAGCCGCATGTGTTAGGGAGCTTTAGATGTGCAGTTATACACTCTAGGTGAACGTTTTCAAATAGAAGTATGTAGAATTGTTCAGGACTGATATTTCGAAGAAATGTAATTCAATTTCAGATATATATTGTTGGTCAGGGTGACGTTTGCTTATACAATCATGGCAGAAACAGAAAGTGATTGTGAAATTTTGAAATATTTTACAAATGCCTCAAACAAATTTTTTATTTCTTTCTTCTTTAGAATCCAAGATAGTCTCGTGTAAAAGCCTTTCACACTGGCTTCCAGCCTCAAGTGTTAGAATTATTATTATTATTATTATTGTTTATATTTACAGGACAGTGTTTCACCCTATTGATTGTCATCAATGAAACCTATTTTTAATTTGAATTCATTTAAATATATGCAACTTCATATATTTACTGACTTTTTTTTGTTCAAATGATTTCAAAATCATAACTGATTTGGTAAAAAATAAATATAGGTGTTGAATAGAAAAGGCACAGAAATTGATATCACTGTTTTCTATAGGTTCTGTCATTTCTTTGCTTTATAAGAGCTAAAGAATATTACACTGTGGCTCTCAGAAATGAAAAATAATCATATTCCCATGAGTCCCAATCAGTCTCCAGCAGCTAGCGCTACTACCATTCTGCCCTTTTTACATTACATTAAAACGCACGCTCAGAAATCTCTTCATCATTCCCTGAAATCATTAAACATTAAGTCTTTGGGCCTCAGTGACTCTCTCAGCTTTTTTCTCTTTCGTGCATTTTTGAACATGCACTATTTCTGCTCAAAATTACAGATCAAAATATTGTACCATTGTACCATTTTAACCATTGTCCTGTTGAAATAAGTTTAATTTAATTTAATAGAATAAATACTGTAATAGAAGTGTATTCTGTCTTAGTTCAATTAGTGGTGTTCTGGTTATTTTGATTAATCATATTGAATATGTCTGTGGGTTAATTATTAATGTTTGTTCTGATTTGACTGTTTATGCAGTTTCCACAAAAAAATTAAAAAAAATAAATAAAAAAAAAATTATCTGTGGAGGGACAAACATAGTAAAAACCTTTTTTTTTAATTTACATAATGTCTGAAATGATTTCTTATATATTGTTCAATCAGTATAGCATATTGTGTGTGATTTTTATAATGTTTTTTATAGAAAGAAATTGAAGTTTGTGCTTTATGAAAAACTATGCAATCTATGTTTGGCTTTGTACACATACAATTTTTTTATTATTTAAACCATCATGAAACCATAACAGAGCTCAAGAGGTCATTTGCATATATACAGTACATAGACATTGGTTGATATTTAATAATATATAATAAAATATTTGTTCAAAAATACAATAGTCTCATATCTTGTGATTTTAGAAGTTAATGAACAAATTGTGCCATTAGGATATTTTTATAATCAAAGATTATAGATTTAAGTCTCCATTTTGAATACATTGTTCATTTGATAAATTCTCTAAAGTTATGTCAACATTAATGATTCTTAATGTATTTTGTTTGGTTGTTGAATGCACCAATAAATTAGTTCCCACTTCATTAGCACGTCTGTGTTGAAACAAACATTAGGTTGGCTTTCTGTGTACTGTTGTACTTCTCTCATACACCAAATATGCTATGATGCCAATAAGAAAGCAAGAAAAAACTAACTTACATCAGTAATTCATTATCTTTATTAAAACTGATATGGAGAAATAGAAGAAAAAAATTAACTCAAAGAACCATGCACTTTTCATCGTTAGGTTTATAGCATCTTTATATTCTTAAAACGACCAATAATTCAATATAAATTTTTTACACATTAGGTACATTATTCATTCTGGCAAGTTTTAAGATCATTATATAGTAAAACAAAATGGATAAATAGGTAAATAAACATTAGTAGTCATATTTAGGATACATAAAAACTGTCATGGAAGGTGAAGAAATTAAACTATTTGCAAGTAGAGAGATTTAGCATAAGTCTGCTCTCTCTAACAAGCAGAACAGACACAATTCCACCACACTTACCAACTAATGAGAATAAGAACACAAACATAAAGGATACGTTCAGATGAAAAATTAACATTTGCTGAAAATGTACTGAGCCTCATTCCATCCAAAATGAGTTTTCAACTGAACAGATTTGTAGAAATGTAGCATTACATTACTTGCTTACCTGTGGATCCTTTGAAGTGAATGGGTGCCGCCAGAGTCCAAACAGATGATAAAAACATCACAATAATCCACAAGTAATCCAAAAAAATTGCATGACACAAAAAATTGAAAAGGAATATTATGGATAGATGACTCTTATTTATTTTTTGTTTAATACAAATACACTCAAAAAGACGTTAGTTAATGGATTGGAGTTACTTGCAGACTATTGTGATGCTTTTTCAGCTGTTTGGACTCATTCTGATGGCACCCATTCACTGCATCGGATCCATTGATGAGCAAGAGATCTAATGTTGATATATTTTTTTTCTGACAGAGAAACCAACTCATCTGCATCTTACAATACCTTGGGTTAATTTTTGGGTATTTATTTTGGGTATACTATTTCTTTAATTTAAAGACCTGCTTCTGTACACATCCTATCAGATCATGAAACTTGCATTCATAAACAAAACACAAGCTAAATAAATTGTAGAAACCCTGTCATACTTCACCAATGCCTTTACAAAAATACAATTTCCTTCCTATACAAGTGAAAAAAATCCCAGAATTAGTCTTGTTATATTGCAGTAAGAGGTTTGGGAATTCTCCATCCATGGTAAAATATAGACATCCAGTCATATACACAATATATGTTATTTACAATCCCAATAGATTGCTTTAATTTGTGTTTATGGGTGGGCCAATACTGCAGTGTTGCTTATGGATTTTTGACCGTGTGTTGATGAAAGGGCGACAAACTCATTCAGATACTGCGGGTGGTGCGACGGAGAGCGTGACTGAGGTCCCCAACACTCCCATCACACCTCAATGATGCTGATAGATGACACAGACTGGTGGAACTGCAACAGACAAGAAGAAGAAGGAAACTAGTGAAAAATGGGATTCTCCTCCGAGGGGCCTGTTTCATTAACGTCTGCAATCGTTTATGTGGCAGTCTGGAACATGATGGCTTCCTGGATGGATAGAGCGCCTCTGGATGTATTTGCAGCTAGAGATTATTGTATATATAGCTGTAAGCACACAGAGATTAATGCACATCATTTGGCTCTGTAGCAGTGCAGTGCATGTTGAAATTGAGGCCATCTGGGTCTTGGTGCAAGAGATGACATCATCAGAAAGATCTGATATTGATTTTATTATGCATCTAAAAGGCCTTTTTTTTCATGTGTTATAAGGACTAATGTTGGCACATAGATCGGATGAAATGTGAAGTGTCTGTTTTTTTTTTTTTTATCGCTCTCAATTTCCAAAACAGACAAAATGCCAAATGAAGAGCTAAAGGTATATGGGAAGGATAAAAGGCACACGGTGGTTTTCCTGAGATGGTTTATTTTAGATGTAGGTCAATAGCTCTGGTTTTGATCCATAGAACGTATTATGCTGTAAAGTCTCTGATTCTAAAATTAAGTGCCATGCGTAATATTTTCCACTTTTCTCTCCAGTCTGTATCTCCATGGATGCTACAAAGTAGTAAATATTATGATATTATGGCCATTATTGTTATAATTAGTATTAGTTTACTCATGTTTATGTGCTGTTATAGAGAGTTGGGTAAAATGTTTTTATTTTTTTATTAATTGCAATCTTAATTTGAACAATTTCAATATTGATTCTTAAAATTCTAAAATCAGTCTGGCTGCATGCTAATGTACAGTATTTAATAATCTGGGCCCTGTAGTCAGCTTTTAAAATGGTTATTGTTATAATTTACAGTTCTATTAATAAATTTACATATCCCTTGCAGAAAGTAAGAGCATCATTAAAATTATACAAAAAAAAAAAAAAAATACTGTAAAATAATGACAAGGAATGTCTTTCTGTGGAGTCTGATTCCCAAAATGAATGATTATTTTGAGCTGGTTCTTTTAGTAAATCGTCCAAAAAGAGATAACAATTTGAATCAGTCTAATTCTCAGTTTAATTTGCAGCATTAGCAGAAAAATTATTTATAAAATTACTGAAACATATGAATCAGAACCGAATGAGTTCAAGACCTTGTGAATGGAAAAATCTGTATTGAAGCCCAGTCTGACTATTCTATATTATTTATCAACACAAATAATGATTCTGACACACTTTCTCTTCCAAGCTGCTCAGCGCTACTGATCAGAGCCAAAAAGATGCTTAACAGTGAGTTGTAGCATTGTCTGCACAAATATAAAGCTCCACAGGCTTAGTTTATGGCCCCACAAATGTGATACAATAGAGATAGAGATCCTGAAGCTTTTCACATGAGTTAGGGAATGCAGGGCTGGCCTAGAGTTGACAGGCTGATGCTCTGGCCATTATAGTGTTTGTCCTCATACTTCATTGCTGGCAGGTTTCAATCGACCAATAACAAAAAGTTTTTTTCAATCAAAGGTTTTATCAATTGGTCTCCCTAGGAAGACAGTCTTTGTGAAAAGTGAGATGGATAGCTATCTAAATGCTTTTCTCCTTTCTGCAGGTGTTTAAAAGGATTTGGTTGTTTTTCCATCTTCTTAGCTCGAAATGCATCGTTTCATTAAGAGCTAACTGAAAGTATAGTGTCTCAGTTTCAACTCAATGTGAGGTTTTGAAAACAGGGAAATTGGGGGAATTGTGAGGGGAAAGTGTAAATGCATATCCGTTATGCACTGAAATATACAGAACTGGTGATATGTGATCTGATGTGGTGACAGATGTTAATTGAAAGTAAAAATATGTTACAGCACATTCATCTACAACAAAAAAATTAATTTTATAGGGTGCTTTACTGAAGAGAGAGTTTAATTCAAAGAGTTAATTCAAAAACTACAGTTCTGTCCATCATTTGTTCACCCAATATCTTTGAAATTTAATTGGAAGAAGAGTGATACAGGTTTAGAGTAAATGCAGACAAAATGTTCATCTTTCTTTAAAAGGTTATTAGGAAAGACAGTTTGATGTTGAGGAAAAGGTTTACAGATGTCCCACCTTGCTCCGCAGCAGACCTCCGCTGTGGTGCTCTGGTGTGGTTCTCTCTGAGGATGGTTTTACCTTCTCTTTGCTGTTGCTGGAATCGTTGTCCTTTATTATGTCATACTGCCGGCAAAACAAGGCAATTACAGCTGCAGAAACAGAGAAGACATGGAGTCATTGTACTGTAACTCTACAAAGCTCTGGAGAGCCAGACTGATAGGTAGAGCCTGATAGAGACTAAAAGGGTTGGATTACTGAATAAACAACTGTGATTGTGTGATTGTGATTGTTTACCTTCATTTGACATCTGTCTCTCACTGTATGTCGACCCATATTCTTAAGTAGTTCATCACAAAGCATGTGGTTTAATAGAGAGTCTCGTATGAAGTTTAGTGTCAGTATGCACTGCAGTTTTTACTGCAGTTTCATGAAATAAATGCAGCCTTGAAGACACTTTTCTTGAAATCATTAATAATCTTAGTGATCCCAAAAATGTGAACTGTAGTGAACATCCTTTACATTTCAGTAACACCTTTTGTATGATCAAAATTGACACAGCGGGGAAGTGTGGAGAAAGGATGAAAATATGGCTGTTTTGGCACAAAAATACTAACCACATTTCAAGTGGACTTGAAATGATATTTATTAAATATTTTTAAGCATTTATGTGCATAGATCTAGGGTTTTAAATCAGGCAGTGGGGCTGCCCCTGCTCTTCATGTTGGACACGTTTAGCAGACAGAATTCCTTTCAGTAGTCAAAGCATAGCGTTGTGAAGACATTCCTTGTTTGCTGGAGTGGCAGTTGCAATTGAGTGCATGAATTATTTTGTGACATTGGGGCAGACTGGCTCGGTGCCTGACGTAAGCAGAGGAGTGCTTCTCTTTCCCATACCCTTCTCAGTATTCTGCCAGTATTCATATTTTATCAGTTTAATGCATATTATGGTCTTTGAAGTCTTTTAGAGCTGGCATGTATAGAGGAATTTTAAGCACCACTTAATTCAAGTGAGGTTGAAATTATTCAGGTGAAAAATTAATAACCATTAGCAGATCCTAGACAAAATATGATCCCTCTTTCTTTCTCAAACTCATTGTCTTTTTGTCTCTCTCTGAGGTTAGCGATTCATGAGGTAATGTTTGCAAACAGTAGGCATAAACAGTCAGAAGAGAATTACACGACTTGGATTAACAGGTGACACATTTCCTTTGAGCTGACATCAGTGTCTCACCTGCCCACATAAGAAGCACCACCACAATGATGATCATCTCTCCTGTCTGCAAGTGTCGAGCTTTATCCAGGCCTTGGACAGTCGGGTCATCTGTTAGAGGTGACAGAGGGTCATCTGTGAGTGATTGTATTGAGAACCGAATGATCATTTATAGCTGATACAGTTATCACTAAGCCAACTCTGAAATTAAAAATTTTGATTTTGATTCTTGAGGTATGAATCTGAACTTTTGTATGCAGTACTGTAAAAATGTTAGATGTTAAATGTTAAAAATGTTGGAGTATTTTGTGGAAAGTGTGATACATTTCAGGATTTCTAGATAAATAGAAAGTTCAAAGAAGAGCATTCATTTGAAGTGTATTTTAATGTGTCCTTGCTGAATAAAAGTGACTGACCACCAACGTTTCAACGGTAGTTTAAATAAATCCATTTAAATAAATAAATGTAGAATCAACTGGAATAAAACCAAACAAATAACACTCCTGGTGTATACACACACACACACACACACACTCATTTATTTAAAATATTCAGAATGTTTTATTCAGAAATGTGTCTTTTTTTCAGGGAAATTAACTGTAGACTGAGATAGCATTCGTTTTGAAAACATGAAAAGATACTCATTTAAATTAGATACCTTTATTTAGTTTATACATCCTATGATGCACAACTTGGACACATCATCAGTGTTGATTCCAGGTGTCATTGGGTGTTTCAGGTTTTTCAACAAACACCCTCTTCCAAGCCATTCGACCGAAGTTGATCAAGCTTCAGCCAGTGTCCAAGTAGTGTTTCGCAGTCTACACACATCACTCCTTTTTAGCCATAGTCATCTCAATGCCCGCTCTGCAGCCTCCATGCTGTTGTTAATAGCTCTTCTCTGACTTGTGCCCATGATTTCCATCATCCTGTAAGCTTTGCTGGGGGAATGATCTGCAAACCCTCGGCAACCCACCTCCTCTGGCATGCACATGGTTTTCCAACAGTTCCTCATACTTCCCCCTTTTTCTCTCGTGTGCCTTTTCCATCCTCTCCTTCTAAGGTACAGTTAGCTCCAGTAAAATGAACTGTTTTGTTGACTCAGAGACCAAGATTACTCCTGGTCTAAGCGTGGTCTGAATGATGTTAGCTGGAATTTTCAGGTCAACTTTCATCCACCAATCTTGTGCTGTGAAGAGCAAGTTGGTTTTCCTTATGGGCTGCTCTCCCTCCTTAACAAATGTAATCATCCTGGCTGTAGTGCTGGGCTTTCTGCTCTCAATGATCCCCTTGCTGATTGCCCTTAGAAATGGTCTCGAGGACTTGGTCATAACAGCCTTCACCCAGGACCCGAGAGCAGCTGCTCAGAACATGTTCAATAGGACTCTTAAGCTGAATTTGCTGTTATAGTCCAGGATTAGATCTTTCACCTTCTGGGGTACATGGTATCTCTCCAGCGCCATCTTTACCAGTTGATGAGGTATTGAGCCATATGGATTGGTCAGATCTAACCAAATTACCACCAGGTCCTCTCTGTCATCTCTTGCCTCCCTGATGAGCTGAGTCACTACGCCTCTATGTTCTAGGCCCCCTGAATATGCCTTCCTTATGTACTCATGTGTCAATGTATTTATTGCCCGGCAGGAAGTGAGAGAGTCTCTTGGCCACACTGAAAAATATCTTACTCTAGGATATGTTTTCAGAGTTTTCAGAGTTCTCCTCTTTGGGTATAAATAACCCTTCAGCCCATCTCCAAGCCCGTACAATTCTCCCTCTCCTCCTGATTACTTTCAGGGATTTCCAAAGCCATTGGCGTAGCTTTGGCCATTTCTTATAGACTTAAAAAATGTCACATGTTTTTATAAGAAGTCATATGCTACACTATGTATTTTTTTTATTTGAAACTAACAAAATGTAAATAATTACATTATAAATGCATCTTCCGAACTGTATTTGCTATACACCAAATCACTATGGTAAGCCAATAATAATTATCTATACTTTAGAGCTGTCAGGATGGATTTCACTGGAAACTTCATTCTTTCAGCATTTGTTTGTGCATGTTTATGTCATATCCATAAATAAAGGTACAAGCCATTAGATTAATCCGAACAGACGAAGCTCAACTCATGTGATGACCAAAACAATATTCCTCTGCAACTTCAACTATGCTTCAACTACGAGAGTGTCGACAGTTGTGCAGAGCAAAAAAAGTATGCAGAACACAGTCAGCCGCTTTTGTGATTAATTTTACGTTTGTTAAGCCCTAAGGATGGTCAATTTCCCAGCATCCCAATCACCACCACTACTTGATCCACCCAGCCATCTGTCTTTATTATTAATCCGGTGTTAAAGGGATTGAATTCAGGCCCATTTCCCTTCTCCAAATATGTTTTAGCCTATGTGGAGTTGGTCCAGAGCACCACTCTTTCCAATTGATGTTGCTTTCTGGATGAAAGCAGCACTGTCACTGAGACACCTGCTGTCATAAATTGAAAATGAAGGGTTGGGAGGAGGAGGAGGGGGAGGGAGCGGGTGAATATTCTTCCCATCCAATTACTAGAAGGATCACATGCATGGCCGTGAATTCCAATAGCAGTCTCACTCGCTCCCATTCATGTTCTCTGCTGCTAAAGACTCAGGATAGACTCCTCTCATTAGCCCCATGAATATTTATAACGATAAGTGTGGAGGTTTTGCACTTGTGTGGAAAATGAATGCTGTCTGTGCTCCATAAGCAGGTTCAACCTACCCTTGCCACCTCTCTCACCAGAGATAAGAGCCTTATGTGGGACACAGTGCTGTTTATTTAACTGGTTGTGTTCCAAAAGCCCAACAGGGGATCTCTTTAGAGCCCTTTAAAAAGGATCTGCTACATGCCAGACAACATAATTTTGGTGCAAGGATCCAAAAGCAAGACATCTGCTCATTAGTTCCACAAGCCTGAAATCAGTTCGAAGACAATATTGCACATGTATATATCATTGTGACATTCTTATGAGTAGCATGAGGAGAATCAGTATACAACTGCATAAATTGCCTTCATTTACTGACTCACGTTGTTCCAATCCAACACTCTTGTGAATAAAAATAAAATAAAAATTCTATTGGCATTTATTGGCATTGATGTTCCATGACGATTTATTAACATTAATTGAACATTTCCTTAGCACAAAAAGTACTTTATAGTGGATAAGGAGCCTTTAGATTGTTCAGATTGTTTTGAGGCTCATCCTGAAGTTCCAAACTTGTAGGAGTTTCTTTCTTTTATTGAACACAAAGGATATTTTATGTTATAAGAAGATATTTTGAAGAATGTTGGTAACAGCTGACATCGCCATTGACTTCCATTTCATAACTATAGAACGAAGAGCTTTATTACCAACTTTATTCAAAATATCTTCTTTTGTGCTCAACAGAAGAAAAAAAAACTCATCAGGATGCACAGGTTTGTTTGTTAGACCTGCAGGGCCTGATATTTGACTCGGCTTCTACAGACACAGTTCTTTGAAGTATCACAGTAATTGAGTCCACTGGGAATCATCTTCAACTCAGTCTGACAGCACATGAGAAGCATTGGCCAAAAATACCTCGGAGATGTGAGTGGAACTGTATAGAGTCACAAAAAAGACACATTACTCAGTGACTTGGCACACTTTCCTATCTCTCTCTATTATCTTTATGAAGACGACTTCTTTCCTTTTTGGATTTGTTTGGATTCTGGTCAGATTCCTCGGGTGATCATGACAATTTGACTTTGAGAGTTGAAACACAGAACTCTGCATTGGATCGTGTTTCCTGCTTGTAAGCAGATGGCAAATACTCCCTGCTAAGTCTATTGCTTCTAATTTCAAATCTATGCACTGCAGGATGGAGATGGGAGCGTTGGAATTTAACTGTTTTTGCATCAAGATGAGACATTATTATAGAAGCACAGACAGATGCACTGATGCATTGAGAGAGACTACACTAATTGGAACTTTGAATGATGCATTGTTATATTTTTTTCTCTGGGAGAAACATGTTCCCGTGTTGTCATTTGTATCTAATATATATGTATTCATTTATTCAGATGATGTTGAACATCATATCTGAAATAATCTACAATCATAGTCAGAATAGGGGTCAGAATGGGTTTTTCTATGACCGATTTTTAAACTATGACTCTCAATACTGAACACTGTAAACTGAATAACCAAACATGATCAGAAAGATCAAACAGTTCTTTTAAAATACATCATTTTTAATGGGGAAAATGTCACAGAATAATGGAGTTGAACAGTACAGGGAAAAGCATGGATGGAAACATTTAATTTCATATAAAAAATGTAAATGCAGAAATTTTAAGTTTAATATTTTAATACTGTGGCAGTGTTCGTCTGGTTTTCTATTTTACTGTTTTTAGAGTAGTAGCTAATCTAAAGTGAAATAATAAATGGTTTCAAATCAAAATAATATACTCACATTGCAATAAGCCAAATAACAAGCAGGATAATGTACAGCAAGCAAGCTGGTCATTATGGCAATATATATATATGTATATAAATAGCTCAGAATGAGTTGACAGTAAGTTCCGCCCAGGTTTCTTCTGTCCATGCAATTCATAAACTTTGGCCTTGTACACAGCTGGCAGCCAAGACAAAGCTAAAATCAAACTTTTACAAAAAAAAAAAAAACTATATATATATTTATATATATATATAGAGAGAGAGAGAGAGAGAGAGAGAGAGAGAGAGAGAGAGAGAGATATGAGATATGATATGATTCAATCATAAAGGAGCTTTGGGAATAATTCTAAATGAAGTTTAATTTAAATGAAGCTCTATGGAATAATTAATTTTCAGAGAAATTCCTTAATTACACAACTTCCTGTCAGCAAGAGTCAAAAGTGATGTCTTCAAATCAAGTTTGATGATACATTCTTAATGTGCTGAATATGTTATTTCAGTTCAAGGCAGGAGAGCATTAATGTCACATTGAGTGTATTTCTGAACTACGTGCATCTTTGAATGCTTGGATGATTAATTTCGAGCACTCCATCTGCGTCGGTGTGCATGAGATTGGATGTTTTGGTGTTCTGAACATGGCTGGCAAAAATAGCAACTCTCATGTTGAAAGCAACTTGATTTATCCGGTTCTCAGTGCTGTGCTAGATTTCATACTGAAGAGAAAATCTCTCAAAAACATCTCGAATCAACACAACATTAAAATGGATGTTAATAATACACTCAGTTGGTCTACTATTAGTGCCAATATACAGCATATCCCCCTGGATATTGGGAGGCAGCAAGCTGATTGAAGCTGAAAATGAGAGGCAGTAACAAGGTCTACCTGCATCCATGCGTGAAGTGTTCATCAATAATTAATTAGGTTGTAAGAAAAGGATCCATTGAACACAATGGCAGAATCGGCTAAGAATGTAAACAGTCACTGCTCTGTTCACATTTGACGTTTCACATTTTTAACCCACAAAATGTCAAGCTCCAGTATGGTGGCCTGCATAAAAACTGGGAAGAATGCCATAGCATTGTTTTATAAGAGTGAAAGTGTTCTGTTACCTTGGTTTGAACTGTTTGAGGGAAAGCGGTCCGTTTTCTTCAGGGTTCTGAAGTGGATACGATTGCTGGCCTTACTCTCTCCGTACAGGCCGATGGACTGCACCTGGATGATGTAATCCGTCTCCTCCTCCAGGTCCCACAGCACACAGGATCTGCTAGTGGTGTTCACCTCTCTGATAAACCTCTGCATTTTGCCATCCATTCTCTGAAAGAGTTAAGCCACTGGATCTCTATAGATCAGTAATATATATAAATATACATACACTATATGGATAAAGTATTGGGACACATGACCATTACACCAACAGGGACTTTAATGACATTGCATTCTGAATGCATAGACATTAATATATAGGGTTGGTCTATAGCTTCCGCTCTTCTGGGAAGGCTTTCCACAAGAATTTGACAAACACAGACTTGCCAGACTACCAGTCAGAAAGGCATGATTTGTCACACTACAAAACAGGTTTCCACTGCTCCATAGTCCATCTGTTCTTGAATTCGCTGAGCTCTTTAGAATAACCCTTTTTTTTCACTAATATTAGTAAATTTGATACACCTGTGGCAAAGGGTCTGACTGAAACACCTAAATCCAATGATTAAGAGGTGCATTTATATTGAGGTATTATATACTGTGGGTTGTGACGGGCTATTGTTCCTGGGATGTTTTGTAGTCCTATCCTTTCCTAGTCTAAACTACATTTATAAGTTTTTCCAAACAAAAACTTTCACAAACACCGAAACATCACCTGCAGCTTTACGCTGGTATTTGCTGACATTTCAAGTGGCTCACCCTGTCTAGAGGTCAGCAGTACAGTAACAGTAAGCACTTTCTATGAGGTCACCTAATAAGTATAAATCACACATTAGGGCACCAAAGGATCTTCTTGAAGCCCTGAGAGCCAAACACGACAGCCTTTCATTTCAGCTATAATTCTGCCCTATAACTTAATGTTGCATTTAGCTTTGCCTTGGTTGGTCTTTAAAATCTCCAAATAGATCCAAGGCACTTTCCTCTGCCCTTGGGCTCTGAAGCAGCCTCTAGGTGTGGGGGAGTCTGATAGAAGTCTTTGGCTAAATGAATAATGCATTAATCTGTGAGCATCGCCTGCACAGCCGTTACAGACATGCAGACAACATATTGCATAACATGATAAAGATAAATTTGTAATTGCTCTAATGTGAAATCAGTCAGTCAGTCACCTAGATAATAAATAGCTTCTGAATTTTAGTAAACAGCCATGTTAATCTTTTACAATGAGGATAGGACAGTAATCACATCGATATCTAAGTAATATACATCTAAATATTACCAAATTCACATTTACTGGCCACACCATTTTTTAACAAAAGGTAGCATGGAGGTATGAATGTTTACAAACGTTTATATAAAAATTCTGATCCTGTCTTCTGATTGGTCAATACAGTTTTTCAGCCATAATAAAATCAGGTATGATTTAATTCAGATTAAAACATTCACATGATATCTAGGGTCCCCATCATATACCAGTATTTTGCTAGTTTCAGCCTGATGCACTTATCATTTTCACATCCTGTGCCATGTTGTTTACTGTAAATAGCAAATGCATTTGCGCCCATTTGTGTGCCATGGGTGTTCAGATGCACCTTTGACCACCTGAAACATTGGATAAAAATAATAATAATGTGTATTCTACTTGTTTTACAAAGAAGAAGACAAGCTGTCAGTGCCCATATACTTAGAAATATTAGAATTAACAGATAATATTTTTTGTAAAATGATTTACCTGTTGAGAGATGGAAAAGCCGATGATGATGTCACCCTCAGGCACCTCCCAGGACACGGTTGCTGAATCAGCTCTCAGGTGCATAACTGAAACATTAACTGGAGCAGGTGGACGGTCTAGAAAAAAAAAATTATATATATATATATATATATATATATATATATATATATATATATATATATATATATATATATATATATATATATATATATATATATATATATAATTATTCGGTAACACTTTATGATAACTGCACACTATTAATCATTAATTAAGCATTAGTAAACAGGTAATTCATAATTTATAAAGCATTAATAGACCGTTATAAGCAGTTTATAAATACGGATATAAAGGCTTTATTCTTGATTTAAAAGCATATCTATAATGTGTTTAATAATTGTATTTTCATACTTTATTCATGATCAATTTATCATTTCTCAATGAATTATAGCATTATTTACAAACCAGTTATTTAGGAGTTGCCAGTGATTCATAAGATCACAAGAAATGTAGTAAATTCAGGTAGTTATAAAGCATTTAGTAGTGGTCAGTTAACTATTTATGTGAGCTCATCTAAAGTGAGGACTAGTTATGCCTTGTAAAGCATTTATAAAGGATATTTAAAGGCTCAGTTATCTTCTAAACAAAAACCGGAAACAAACACAACACAGTGATACAGAACATAGTAATATTAACAGCCTTTAAATCTCATTTGTAAAAGTTTTACAAGGCATAAATAGTCCTTACTTTAGATGAGCTCACAAAAATAGTTAACTAACAACTACATATGTTTTATAACTACCTGAATTAACCCTGAATTACAGTAGAAATACATGTTAATAAACCATGTATTAACACTATAAGTAACTATTACTATATGTCTGAATAAAAAGATGTATGAATGCACATTTAAATAATTTATTAATCATTTACTTACAATTTCTAAGTGATCTTATGAACCACTGACAACTCCTTAATAACTGGTGTGTAAATAATGCTATACTTAATTTAGAAATGATAAATTGATCATTAATAAACTATGAAAAAACTATTATTAAACACATTATAGATATGCTTTTGAATCAGGTATAAAGCATTTATATCTGTATTTATAAACTGCTTATAAATGTTTATTAATGCTTCATAAATTATTAATTAACTGTTTCCTAATGCTTAACTAATGATTAATAGCATGCAGTTATTATAAAGTGTTACCAATTACTCTATTAACATTTGAATCTTTGAACCCTAATAATTTATATCATTCATAACTCCTCAGGGCTCATTGCCCACTTATTCTAATTATTAATTCTAACTTATTAATTATAGGGGAATAGCAATAGAAATAATTTACTGCCATACTTAAACTGATATATTATTACAACATTTCCCCTCTATTTTCAGAGCAATAAGTAATGAACAAGCTACCGTATTACCTTCCCATGAAAATACACAATAAATCCACTGTTTTGAAATATGTTGCTATGCTCTGTTTTATTTGCTGTCCTTGTCTGAGATGATTGCCAAGACCAATCAGATTTCGAATGTAAAACCTTTACTCACCGACTAGCTCTTTGAGGGAATACAGCTCTCTCTAAAAGCAAACTGAAATCATTATGCTGTTTGCTATATTACCAGTTCACCACTTCTTTCATAATTAAACGAGTCTGCTTTTTAGAGGTGGCTGCAAAGCAAACTAACTCAAATCAGACTGACAGTGGCAAAAATCAAAAGGCATTTAATCAAAGAATCAACAAGGTTTATAAAAAAAAATACACAAAGAAATTGAAATTAAATATATACTGTAGAGCAGAAGTGATCTCATCATGACTATTTATTGAAACTGCTTTCTGATTTTCGGCACAATGTGTCCTAGACTTTTATATGGGTCTTTTTTTTTTATTCAGCTTAACTGTAGGGTCCTTGATCATGGTTTAGGAAGCAATGGACAAGCTAATTAGTCTCTCAAAAATCAGAGGAGAACAGTGGCAGGTCCAATACTCCAGCACATGCCTCTGTCACTCTGGAGAAAATAGATAGGAGAACTAGACAGAACTGAGAAAGCATTTTCTAGCTTCTCCTCTTAGCAGTGCTCTAATGGACTTTATGTGTCTGCGTGGGCGATTGCAAAAAAAAGGGAAGGGGTGTGTTTTTTTTTCCTGTACCCTAACTAATGCAATGACATCAACAATAACAAATACAGACTCTTAGCTAAGTTACATAACAGCTGTTCTGAAATGAGTTGTGGCTTGTTGTACAACGATTCTGATCCAGATCTGTACCAAATCTTTTACCAAAAGATCCCAACATGAGCAGGCACGTTCTATCAACAGAAAAACAAATAATGCATTAAACTAATTTTTTAATGATGAAAACTACAAGTAATGAGTTGGGGAATGGGGAATTAAAATTAACATTACTACAAATTCCATTGTTATTGTTGCATAATAACATTTGGAGAATATGTACGTACTATAAGTGTCTGTAGATTATTTATTTGCCAAACAATGGTAATTGTTTTTACAAATCTGTGGCATTCGGGTAAGCGGATCTATAACAGTTGTGGTGTCTATGCTCTATTGCTATGAATTGTCATTATTGTTTGATGCAAATCATGAATTAATTAAATTAAAATAAAAAAAAAATGAAAATAACTGTACATTTTTCTCAAGCAAAATAATTTGTGAAAAATGTTCAAGCCCACTGACAAATTACTATTCTTACAGCATGTCTTCTATACTCCCTTTGTTTTCACCATGCTTGACAAATCTTGTCTGTGTAATGTGTGTGTGTGTGTTTGTGTGTGTGTGTGTGTGTGTGTGCGCGCGCATAAGCATATGGGAAGGCACTGCCTGGCAAAAGCCCTACTTTTAAATCGACACCTTCCATGGAGTTTCTTATTTGTAGCCTCTGATAAATTAGACAACATATCCAGTTAAAGGATTTAAAGAATTTGTCATTTGTCTGCTATTCTCCAGAGCTAATGATCAGCAACAAAACCCATGATGCATCACAATGCTGAAGGATCATACTCCGTATCAGACTGATAATCAATGCCCCGTGTTGACGCCCTAGGAGGTCACTAGTAAAGCAGCGCTCATCTCCATGCAGCTATGATCATACACAACAGGGGTCAGGGCTTATTATGCTGGTCTTCCTTGCCCTAAGCAATAGCTGTGTAAATTGGATGGAGAGAGGTCTGACTCCAGCTCTGCACCAAAGGTAATCATTTTGAGGAAGGAGAGGGCCACCTCTTGCGACATCAGAGAGTCTATGGGGTCACATTCACCAAACCTTCCGTTTTAATGAGTTCCGAGATATATAGCTACACTGTTGTTTTTGTGTAATTCTGCTTGCAAGGGGTTATTATGAGCTCTACATCAACACTAGCCAAAGATATATATGCTATATAAGATATTTCCACAATTTTACATGTGTAAAAGGCTGCAAACCAGAGCAGAACATGGACTGTAGACACAATTAAAAACAGAATGACTGTGAGAATGAACATTAAGTTAATATAGAGTAACTTATATTTTAGACACAGTTTTGCCAGTTTGCCAAACAAACCTAGAGCTGTCATTAATCTCAAAGTGACACACAGTAGCAGTGTTTCGATCCTGAATCAATCAGCTGTGTTGAACAAATCAGTTGAGTGAATGATTCAATGACATAGTCAAATTAACTCAATAAACTTTTTTTATTTATTTTTTATTAATCAGTACTAACTTATAAAGATGGTCAATTGTTGCATTTGTGGTTGTAATGAATGGGTGAAAAATCAGTTGTTTAAAGATATTTTCAGACACAATTGTCAGATTGTAGAAATACTAAATACTGGTGGTTATGTCTATTAGTGTAAGAGGAAAACACATCAGTATTATAATGTGTTGTTGTTACACACTTAATGCCAGGCCAGTTTTATTTCATCCGTCCAGCAGATGCTCACCGAAGTGTAAAATGAAAGATTCTCATAAACTCGTATTGTATTTGTTTGTCTGTTAAATTATATCTCATCAAAACAACTGATAATTTGTCACAGAAAGCAGCAACAGAAACAACATGTTTCCATGTCAAACACATCAAGGTCCCAGTGACTAAGAATCCATTCTGCTAGTTTGATGCCAGTGTCCAGAAAGTACTAATGAATGATACATAATGAACTGTCAATTTTTTTTTCAGTCCATTAACTTAATATAATGAACATTCTTCACTGACCAGCAATAGAAGGTTCTTATGAAACAATTCATCAGGTTTTTGTCATTTTAGCCATGACATTAACATCGCTCTTCCCCTGCAAGAGCTCATTGTCCTTGAAGTAATAGAGGTTACACATGTCTGAAGGTAGTTTCCATAAATTGTGATACATGGCCAGGCATAAGCTCTTTAGTGATGTGGAAAATAACTGTTTAGATAAAGGAAGACTTGAGTTATGGTGGTACTGTCAGCATTTGCATTGCATTTTCTTATTGTCTAATTAAATTAAAATATACAATAAAAATAAAAAAGACATAATTCACCCCCCCCCCCCCCCCCCCAAATTCTTTCAATCTAATATTATCTTCCAGTGCATTATACTGTACATCTCCATGGTTTTGTTTTCCACACATGGTGATTTACACTGCTAAGCTGCATAAATAGATTATTTAATGATATATTATATATATGTCTTAAATCTTAAATAAATCAGCTTCCACTTCTGTTTAAAGAAAAACAGCATATATTTGTTACAGCAGATATAGGACAACATGTAAAGTATCAGTCTTTAGTAACTACTTATGTTGTCTGTATCCTTAGAGAAATCCAGTTACTAAACTGGACAATGTCAGACGTTGGAGTATCTCACAAATGTGCACTGCAAACACTGATGAATATACTGATGCAAGCTTTGCACACTTCCATTAGTATCTGACAAGAAGTGATTTGCTTACAGCTCTGATTAAACTTAAACCCACAAAAAGCAAGCATGCATTTGATGTAAAATCAGACTGTCTATCGTTATCTCTGTCATGTCTCAAACCACTCAAGCACAAGTCAGATGCACTCAAATCTGTTACATAACAGGAAGAGTAGCACAGGTCACCCTTGGTAAAACACTGAGCATACAGTTAAAAAGCAAGAGGCCACATGAGACACAGACATCCTGTCAGAGTAATTCACAGCAAACGGGCACATAGCAACACTTCAACTGTTCCCCATGATCTAAGAGCAGACACGGGCCGCTCCAAAATCTCCTTCAAAGAGACCTTAAACATGCAAGTTTAACTTTAGTTTAAATTGCAAATGTGCTTATTGATTGCTTGAACAACGTCCGAATAGAGGATTTAAACGAATCTTCTTGCTACATAAGAGATCTGTTTGGTGAATGCAATAAAGAGTTCTCTTCACAGCCTAAAAATTTGACATCTATCTCATACCATCTCTGTCCACCACTATGTTAGCTCATGCTCTAATGACCTGCAGGCATGCAATGGATTTTGGTAAGGGTTTAGTGCTTCATGATAGATTTCGTGAAATGTGCTGTCTGATCCTCTCAGGGTAGACAATGCGCTCACAGATGGAGCTGCAGGGCGTTCTATCAACACAAAGCCACAGAGGGAGCACATCTCAGCCTCAGGGGAACACTGCACTTTCCCAACGGAGCAAGATGTCAACGTTTATACAACAACACCGCACACTGCCCTTGAACAGTCAATAGGTTTTCTGAGGACAAGACGGAGAACTCAAGAATAGGCCTTTCTTTCTTCAGCTGAAGAGAAATTATGATTTTGGAGGAAAACATTCCAGGATTTTCCCCCATCTAATGCAAGAGAATGGTGCTCACTGTAGACCATTTCCATTGGTCCAAAATCTTATTTTGAGCAGCTTCAAAAAACTTAAAAGTATAGGTTGAGCGTGACAATTATTATTAATAACATTCACTCGCATAAGATTATGTAAAGATTATGTTATATAAAGGGTTATGCACTCACTCATAAAAATTGTCACTTTTTGCCATCTGCTGAAGTAACAAATTGACTTCAGTTAATTAAAGAATCACTAAACTTTCCCCATCACTAATGCACAGGGTATATTTTATTTCCTTTTCTGAGTTTATATATTTTTTTCTTGTCCTTGTAGAGTATTATTTTCTATTAGATCTGAAACTAGTATCCAACACTTGATGTTTCTCTATAATTACATTTTTATATCCTTATATTTCAAGGCAAAGCACTTTTCAAAGACACATAACAGAAAAGTCATCCACACAAACAAAGCTGTACATGTGGAGATTGAGTCCATATTTTATTGTGTGGAAATGTTGAACGCCTTTTGAAAAGGCATTTTTGCTTTTCTTTGTTTTAAACTAAATGTCATCAATAATCTCCCACAGCATATACAGTCATCTTAAAAGTATGCATATGAAATACAAGTGGTTTCAAAGTGTACCATTAACATGATCATGTATTGATTTGTCACTGTGTGCTTTTAAAAAAATCGAATATTTCAATAATTTCATTAATTATAGATACAATAAAATCAACTGATTCGTTTCATAATATATTCTATAAACCTTAAAGGATTTGAAAACATGTCCAATGTCTGTCCAAACTTATTAAAATGTACATGGACTAAACTTTTTTTTTTTACTCTACAGACAAATAGAGTAAATACTAGTGAAAGAATACTAGTGAGATGGCACAGTCATGCATTTCTGCTCCACCACGTCACCTGTGCACAAATGCGACCTCATTTCCTGCTGTCAGTGACGTTCCTAGCTATGTAAATTCATTTGATTGGTTTGTAGGGTCTAGCAGTGATCCGTGAACACTTCTCCTCCCTGGGTCCACAAGAGGTGGAATTGGGAATTGTGGCAGTTTAAGGTCAGTGTAATTGATGACCATGGTCCACCAGGTCTGGCCCGGTGATGCAGTTCTCCTGTCGCCTCACCAAGGGCTAGATAACGTATTGGAAGTCTGACAATTATTTTTACAGGCAGCCAATTTCAGCACAAATCCTCCAGATATACACTACATGGCCATACACATGACACCCACACCCATATGTGCTTGCTGTGCATTTAAGTTCAACATTTTAGCGATAAGAGCTTCTGCTGTGCTTTCCATCTGGACATAAGTACATCAGGTCTGGTACTCATAAGTTTGTTAAGTGAAGTTCAGGTCTGTGTTGTTTTGTTTTTCACCAACATCAAACTCAGTCTTGATCTAATATTAGGCCAATGGAACAAATATGGAGAAATGTAGCATTACATCAGTTCTTTACCAATGGATCAACTGCAGAAAGTATAACATCAGAATGAGAGTACAAATATAAAAGCAATAATTCACTAACTAATTCAATAACTAATCCACATGACTCCAGTCCATTAATTCATATGTTGTGAAGTGTAAAGCTGCATATTTGTAAGAAACAAATATATAATTAAAGCATTTTAACTTTAAACTATCTATTCTGGTCAAAAATATTGTCCATAATCCATAATAAAACTTCCTGCAGTGAAAAAGCCTATTGTTGTCTTTTCACATCAAAATCCACCAACAGATTTATTTAGACAGGTTTTGCTTGTAAACGGTGCATGATCTGTGCATATTTCTCCCCAGATTCAGATGAGACACATTTTAGATAGAGGGCTCATGTTGTTGTTGTTGGTTTATTTATTTTTATTTTAATATTTTTTTATTAAAGGGATAGTTCATCCATAAAATTACTCCAAAATGTACTTACTCTCAAGCAATCCCATATATATATGACTTTCTTCTTTCAGACAAATATATAAAATATAAAATGTCCTGGCTCTTGCAAGCTTTATAAGGGGAGTGAATGTGTAATATTCAGTAGTCCAAGAATATCAATAAACTGCCTATACATTCTAAAATAAATATAAAAATTCCTCCACATGGCTTTGGGGGTTACTAAAATTAGGGGGTAATTTTCATTTTTTGGTGAACTATACCTTTTATATTGTCTTGATGGGTTTTTTTATATAACAAACACACTGCTTTTCGTTTCACAAAACGTAAAGTTAAGTGAATAATTGTAATATTTTTATTGGGCTGCTTGAATTTTAATTCTTATTCACTGCAGAGGATTCATTTGTAGGAAGTGATGTAATGATAAATGTATCCATATCGGTTCCAATGATGAAACTCATCTACATCTTGGATGGCCTGAGGATAGGTCAATTTTCAGTAGATTTTTATTTTTGGGTGATCTATTCCTTTAATCAAGGGTGATTTTACTGTAGTATTTTGAGAAGTGCTGTCATCTGCATGACATTAACTAGCTCATTTCAGGTGTCAGTTTTCAAGGCAACGAAACCAAATTGAATTTAAATTATTCTACAGTCCAAAATCTCAGCAAAGAAGCTGCTCTGAATGATAAACTAGGACAGATTTCAAATGGCATGATCATAATTTCTCACAGATCCCTCTGTTTAAATTTAATCAATTGTGTCTGTTGTGCCATGCATGTACGAGACATGACCTTTTGCAGTTTGCATGCATTCATGTTGACATTGCGCTTATATTAATTCATGGCTGAGAAAAGATGGATAATAGATCAATTATATAACAGCAGTTAAGAATGAATATTGAACTATTCTGTTATGTTTTCTTTGACAGGTGTAATCTATAAAACTTACAGTGAAAGTACCGATTTATGTAACATTGCATGCCATGATTTTGCTCACAGACGCACAAAGACCCCCAAAAACAGAGCATCCAATCAAAACCAGTAAAGATTCAGCTCATCTCATCTGCAGAAGCTCACGTGCATCAAAGAAAGAACGCTGCTTATCAGACAAATGTTTCATAGTAAGAATAAACTTACTTGCTCCCGCCAGAAACATTTCACTACCGAAGAGCAACAGTCCGACTGAGTTAACAAGGACAAGAACGCGAGCCATATCTCCACTTCAAATGTCCAAGAATCCAAATAGATTTATTTATCTTCTTTTGCTTCTAAACGGGTTTGCTTATAGCAACATTCTGAATATAAATTCATCCAAATAAAAACATCTTAAATGAAATACAGTAAAAATCTCATGATGGACATCATGTTCGCAAATCCTATTAAAACATGTGCCGGAACGTCCATGACAGCATCAGGTTTAATACTGACTATTCTTCGACTTCCAAAATGCTTCCGTCTCACTTCAGGTTCATGCTCGATTCTTTCAGGCTTCCCTACGAAACTGAAGGTTGTGAGGGAGCGTCAAGTTCAGGAGGGGTTCACGTCCTTATGCTCGTCCGTGCCAGTGTTGCTCTTGAACGAGCGTGCGGCGATCAGCACCACGGTCAGCTCCAGTGCTGATGCGCGCGAACGTGAGTCAGAGAGACAGCAGATTTATTTATTTATATATGTGCGCGCATCCTGACAATAGTGGATATCTCAGTGTTACTACATTCCTCAATGGCCAAGACTCAAGAGAGTTCCCTCATTCATTTCAAAGCCTTCGGAAACCAAGCATTTCCATGAAGAAGGTATCTTCTTTTCTTCTCATTCACGCAGCCAATAAATAAATAAATAGTAAAAAATTAACATATTTTGTTTTGGAGTCAGTTTTGGAAAATAATGACTTCACAGGAAGATCGTTTCTTATATATTGGATAGTCCAGAAATTATTCTGTAAAGGTGCGGTCACATTTACCGATATTTTAATTGTTTATTATTATTATTAATTTACAGCCATTTTAAAAGGAGAACCCGCGCGATCGCGAATGTCGCGTGACAGATTTCTCATTTTGTTGGTCACTAAGACAATTCACCATGCCTACCAACAAAATGCTGCTTGGCTTCAAACTAACTTGAAGAGCAGATCAAATTGTTTTTCGAAAAAAAAAAAAAAAAAAAAATATATATATATATATATATATATATATATATATATATATATATATATATTGCCGTTTGTAACGTAGCATTCCTGCGATGTAAACAGTCTGCAAAGTTGTTAATCAAAAAAGTGCATGATGAATAAAAATACTATCTTTCAAAATAAAGAGTTGACTCTGAACCTCCTTAAGGAATCTTCTGCCTATATACGTCACAAGGTAAAATATTTGCATAATCCCCGACTTCCGCTAGTTAATGTGTTTACATAATGTGAAGAAGATGCTGTGTTTTCAGCCTCATGGGCATTCTAACACAGTTCCCCACACGTGCATCTCAAATAAGTAAATAATAATAATAATGAATGAATAAATAAAACTGCTGTCACATCATGTAAAGTGTATACAAAGTTTAAACTTACCACTGAGAAACTCCTGATCAAGTCCTGCTTGCCATAGAGTTTCCGATTGAGTAACTGCAACATCTTCGACTAGGGCTCAGACTGATAAGGTAATATCAATGCCATTTCTATAACCTTATAGTATCATTGTTTATATATATATTATGGTAATTGGCGTTTAGTTTCTGACATGTGTTGTATGAGGAAAGACCAATCACAACAGACTTGGCTAGCTGACCAATCATAGCAGAGTAGGCTTATAGAAGGGAGGGGTTTACAAACTTTAAAGAGATAATCAGATTCTACATGCACTTTTACAAGTTGATTGCACTGAAATGTGTGTTGACAGTGTGTGTACACAACCACCCTATGATGACCACCCTTTTCTTTCTACTAAAATTTTTACCCCTTTCTCAAATCGAGGAGATCTCAGATGCCTGTCTTTGTGACGTCACACATACAGGCCCCTCCCATGATAGTTTGATTGACAGTAGCGTTTCAGCACAGACTGGACTGACATCTTATCTTAGACCCGCCCTGAGTGAGCTGTCATCATCAGTGCGCCATTGTTTCACCGCTGGAGCAGAGGTAGACAAGAATGTCTCCTAAGCAACTGAGGTGTTTTATTGTTGGATGTAAAAATGAACATAGCAGTCGTCGTTTACCTCTGACATTTGAGCAGCTGAAGATGCAGTGGATTACATTTATTTTTTAAAGGAATGCACCCCAATCTACCTAATGCACCTATCTTCAAGCAAATCATCAGTCCTTTTCCTAATAATGTGCTAATTAAGCAAGTTTCAAGATGAATGTGGCTAAAGTAAACTGTCTCTCTGAGAAATGCTTGGAAGAGAGGGGTGGGGTCAGCAGGGCTCGTTAAGATTTAAAGGAAAATGCTATAAAATGGCTTGCTCTGACAAGAGTTGTTTTTGATGGTAAAAAAGGTGTATTTTACACTACCGTTGAGAAGTTTTAATCAAAATATGTTACAGACTTTTCATTAAGACCATAAAGAATCATATCAACTCGTGGAAAAAGGGTATCCAATGACCCCTTGAAACTCAGAACTGCTTTGAACAAATCATTTCGAAATCATTGAAAAATTATTCTGATATAAAATGTATTTTCTGAGAAAATTACAATGTTTTCTGACCTTAGATGCATTTAAACCTATTGTAGGGGACTCCAACACAATATTAGGACACTTTAAAATACAATATGACTTACTCTTTAAGTCTTTATACATCGCTACAGACGTAATGGACAATGGAACTTTTTTTTTTTTTTTTTACCTTGCTTTCTTGCTGAAATTTTGCTGAAGTGACTGCACAGAAGAACTATTACGTAGAAAAACTGAAAAGTTAGCCTTCTGGTAATTGTCTGCAAGGACATTATCTAAATGTTCTAACTATCCTTTAATCCTTTGTACAGGCAAAACACCTGTGAAATATCTCTATACAGAAAATTTCCTCATATTAACTGCCTATTAGGTCCTATTTTTCAGAAAATTTCGTAGAGCATACACTTCACTGACCACCTGAAAGTTTCTGAAAATTTAGAGGCCTCCAGTGCTTTGGCATTCACAAAAGTCTGTGCAATAAGTTTGAAGGTAGACACCAGAGTAGTTTAATCACATGACCTTCTAACATAATTAAACTTTAGAGAGTGTCACAGGGTTGCTCTGCAATGATTTTCAGCCTTCTATCTTACCAAGAAGGCTTTTAAAGGTTAGTACAGCAGAGCAGCCTCTAAATATGCATTTTCAGGTACTTTGCCTCTTTAAAGTGTCAGTGATGATGTGTAGGAATGTTGTAGCATCATAAAACTGTATGAAAAATCATTTGGAGTTTGTCTATGATTTACTGAATAGGCTCCAGTCTATAAATAAAATAACAGAATGTTGATAACTATAGCCCTCTGTTGCATTGTTCTATACAATTTTGAGGGGGGTAATCTTTTCCAATTACTAAACATGATATGATCTTTTTTTATTATTATATATTAAATATATACTAGGAAAATTATTCAATTTAGCCCTAAATTGTAAAGAATAATGTCAGGAAAAAAATATTTTATTGCTTTCATCAAGTATTTTACTTTGTTATGCGCCTTTGAGAGTTATTTGTTCATCACTCTATTTTTGCCTCTCCTTTATCAGGAAATGAATGGCCTCCTGCCAACAGACAGAACTATCACTCCAAACACGTTCTTGATAAATGCTGAGGCATAACTCAATCATGTAATTCAGTCAAGTCCACTATTTTCCTCAGCCCCTGTTCAAGTCTATACACATTAAGCTGTAACAATTCAAGGCATGCCTAAAGATTTTTTTCCTCTACTTCAGGTGCATTCAATTAATGCGATATTTATTTAGTTTATCCACCCCTTATGAATATTACACATTGTAGAAAAAGTGTATTAACCATTGTTTTTTGGCGTATTGATAACCACAGTTTTACTACAAATACCACGATTAAACTATGGTTCCCTTTCGATACTTCACTCATACTGCGTATGGGGAAAAGCTCCTTTTTTCCTCGATACTGAAGCCTTTTTTCAATAACGCAGTGCAACTGCACTGCCATTGGTTTAATCTGTAAACTTTTTTAAACCAATGACAGCGCTGCGTAGCTGCGCGAGCCTGTGGCGATGCAGCGCGCCAAAACCCGCCAGAATGGGCGGGGCGAATGGCTATATAAGCAGGCAATCACCAGAGGAAATCAGATCTTACTCCTTCAGCGACGACTTCACTTCGTTGGATCTCTGCTGAACGCCTTCGCCTGGAACGAGCTCTCGCCGTCGAAGAGGCACCGCAGCGGACCAGCTGAGACCGCCGACCGCCTGCAGCGCCGGCGTACTCGCAGACAGCCGCTCTCAGCGCCGATCTCGGGCCGCCCGCTTCCCGCTTCCGGCCGCTTCTCAGCGATCTCCTGCCGCCATCCGGCGATCCTAAAAGAGCTTTTTCCAGCGGTTTTCACCGCTCTAAAAGAGCGTTTCTAACGCCGTTTTAACGGCGACGGCCATGCCGCGCCACAGCTGTGGCACATGCAGAGCCCCTCTGCATGAGGACGACGGCCATGGTGAGTGTGTTTTCTGCCTGGGTAAACCCCATGCTGAGGCTGCACTCACTGAGACTTCATGCTGCTTTTGTGAAAGCATGAGTCTCGCCTCTCTGCGCTCGCGGATTGCTTTCTTTAATGAAAGTAATCCCGCCCCTCGCGCCCTCCCGTCTTTTTCCTCCCGCGAGCCGGCCAGGAAAAGACAGCGGGGAAGAGTGGCCCAGCGCCCGGATTTGGGTGAGCTCACGCCGGCTCAGCGCCCGCGTGCCTCACCCTCTCCAATGAGAGAGCCGTCCCCTGTCCTCTTCTCACGCCCAGAGCAGCGTCCCTCGGCTGAAGCGAGCGACCTCGTCTCTTTTGGCGGATCGGAGGACGAGCCGTTTGACGACTCCATGTCACTCGCGGCTTCTGAAACGGAGGACTGGGCCGGCGATTCTGACCCCGCCCACCTGCCGTCACTGGAGCCCATCGACGCCAGAGCTGGGATGGATGCCGAGCTTCTCCGCATCCTCTCCAAGGCCGCAGCAGGCTGGACGAGTGGTACCTGCCAGGACGCCGCCAGGCCCCCCGCCAGCGACCTGCCCCATTCTTCCCTGAGGTTCATGACGAGCTGACAAAGTCTGTCTGCGCCCCCTACTCGGCCCGCCTACGCACTTCCTCTGCAGCTCTCAGCTCAGTAGATGGCTCTCAGGAGAAGGGCTATGAGCAATTGCCGCCCCTGGATGAGGCTGTGGCTGCTCACCTCTGTCCCCCCGCGGCTGTGGGGTGGAAAAATAAGAGAGCCCTTCCTTCCAAGCCCTGCAGGACGACCTCTGCCATGGCTGGCAGGGCCTACACTTCTGCGGGCCAAGCTGCTTCATCTCTGCACACCATGGCCATATTGCAGGTGTTCCAGGCAAAGCTTCTCCGTTCCCTGGATGAGTCTAGCTCTAGTGAACCTGCTTTCCGTGACCTCCACAGCGCCACTGATTTGGCTCTGCGCGCCACGAAAGCCACGGCCCAGGCCATCGGACGATCCATGGCCAACCTGGTTGTGCTGGAGCGCCACCTCTGGCTCAACCTAACAGAGATTAAGGAGAGCGACAAAGTGGCCTTTCTCGATGCCCCAGTCTCTCCATGCGGCCTCTTCGGACCAGCGGTAGAAGGGTTTACAGAACGCTTCACTGCAGCACAGAAGTCGTCCCAAGCCATGCGACACTTCCTGCCCAAGCGCTCCACCTCTGCCCCGAGTCGCCCCAGGACTGCGCCGACTCAGCACCAGAGCAAACCTGCCCCTTCTACCCCCCAGGCGGCACCCCCTAAGGAGCAGCACCCAGCTCGCCCCACTAGGCGCGCTAAACCGCTAACGTCAGGGCCCCCGGCAAAGGATTGTGTGATCCCCACCTCGGTAGAGCCGGACGATGCTCAGGTCCTCCGCACCGAAGTGATGACGCTGTTAAGGAAGGGAGCCATAGAGATAGTTCCTCCCTCAGACAGCGGGTCGGGGTTCTACAGCCGTTATTTCCTTGTCCCCAAGAAAGATGGCGGTCTCAGACCCATCTTAGACCTCAGACACCTGAACCTTTCCCTCATGAAACGGAAGTTCAAGATGTTGACACTGAAGCAGATCCTCACGCAGATTTGCCCCGAGGACTGGTTCTTCTCGCTGGACCTGAAAGATGCTTACTTTCACATCCAGATAGCCCCCCATCACAGACGATTCTTGAGGTTCGCGTTCGAGGGTGTGGCTTACCAATATACAGTCCTTCCCTTTGGGCTGTCTCTAGCTCCCCGCACTTTCACGAAGTGCATGAACGAGGCGCTCTCCCCTCTGAGACAGATGGGAATTCGCATTCTGAACTATCTCGACGACTGGCTCATTCTAGCCCAGTCACGAACCGAGCTAGACCACAACAGATCCATGCTCCTGAGCCACTTACAGTGCCTAGGACTCAGGGTCAATTTCGCCAAGAGCTCACTGCTCCCCAGCCAACGTATTACGTTCCTGGGAGCAGTTTTCGACTCCATCAATATGAGGGCGGTCATATCACCAGAGCGCGCTCTTGTACTTCAGCAGCTCGCAGCCTCTGTCAAGAACAAAGCCTGTTTCCCTCTGAAGTTCTTTCAGAGGATGCTAGGGCTGATGGCTTCCGCCTCCCCAGTTTTACAGCTCGGCCTCCTACGAATGCGGCCCTTGCAGTACTGGCTCCGGGTCCGGGTCCCACCTCATGCTTGGCGGCACGGCCGCTTTCGCATCAGGGTCAACCAGGCCTGTCTAGCAGCCCTGGAGCCTTGGATGAACCCTGTTTGGTTCAGTCGTGGAGTACCCCTACAGGCGGTTTCCAGAAGGACGGTACTCTCAACAGATGCGTCCAACCTGGGTTGGGGTGCTCTGTGCGAGGGCAGACCAGCCTTCGGCTCGTGGTCGCACGAAGAAAGCCATCTTCATATCAACTGCCTCGAGATGCTGGCAGTAGAACGAGCCCTTCAATCCTTTCAGGCAATCTTGGAAGGGCGCCACATCCTAGTCCAGTCGGACAGCATGACAGTGGTGTCCTACATAAATCACCAAGGCGGCCTTTCGTCCAGCCGCCTCTGCGCACTGGCAAAGCGCCTCTTGGAATGGGCATTACCCAGGTTGCGATCGCTCAAGGCGACACACATACCTGGCAAGACGAACCTGGGAGCAGACATGCTTTCACGGAGCAATGTCCCCTCGGACGAGTGGATGCTCCATCCCCAGACAGTTCTCAAAATCTGGGAGATTTTCGGGAAGGCAGAGGTCGACCTCTTTGCCTCAGAAAGCAACTCTCATTGCCCAACTTATTTTTCAAAGGAAACAGATGCACTGGCCCACAACTGGCCCAGCCTCCTTCTTTATGCTTTTCCCCCGATCGCTCTGATCCCTCAGGTCATCAGACGAGTCAGGGAAGACAGACACAGAGTCCTCCTAGTGGCCCCACTCTGGAGGACCCAAGTTTGGTCCTCGGAGCTTTTCAGGCTTTCCATGAAAGCCCCATGGCCGATCCCCCTGAGGCGGGACCTCCTCTCTCAGGCGAACAGGACAATCTGGCACCCACAGCCAGAACTCTGGGCTCTGCATGTATGGTCCCTCGATGGGAGCCTCTGAGCCTCCCCAGGGACGTACTACACACCATTGCTCAGGCAAGAGCCCCGTCTACAAGACGCCTCTATGCCCAAAAATGGTCAGTCTTTGTTGACTGGTGCTTAGCACAAAACAAAGACCCTGTTGAGTGTGATGTATCTCCGATACTCTCATTTCTCCAGGAGCGTCTAGAAAAGGGTCTCACCCCTTCCACACTCAAAGTGTACGTAGCAGCCATTGCAGCATTTCATGCTCCTATTGCTGGCCAATCAGTGGGTCGACACAGCCTCATTGTGCGTTTCCTGAGAGGTGCTAGGCGGTTGAAGCCCCCACGCCCTCTTACCGTTCCCACTTGGGACCTTCACACGGTCCTTGGAGCACTCAAAGGACCTCCCTTTGAACCGCTGCGGTCAGCTGACCTTCGGCCCCTAACGCTCAAAACCGCTCTGCTACTTGCTCTAGCATCGGTCAAGCGTGTTGGCGATTTGCAGGCCCTCTCAGTGAGCCCTGCATGCCTTGAGTTTGGGCCCAATGACTCTAAGGTCATTTTAAAACCCAGGCATGGCTACATACCTAAAGTGCTCTCGACGCCATTCAGAGCACAGGTAATTTCCCTCTCAGCTCTGCCTCCGTTGTCAGGTGAGCGAGAGCTGGATTTACTCTGCCCAGTGAGGGCTTTGAGAATTTACATTGAGCGGTCTCAGCCGTTCAGGCAATCTGACCAGCTTTTTGTCTGCTTTGGTGACCGCACCAAAGGGTCTTCGGTCTCAAAGCAACGCCTCTCGCGTTGGATAGTTGAAGCTATCGCTCTATGTTACTCCTCTATGGGCCTTGAGTGCCCCATAGGAGTTAGAGCCCACTCTACTAGAGGGATGGCCTCTTCATGGGCCTGGTCTAGTGGTGTCTCTATCAAGGACATCTGTGAGGCGGCCGGCTGGTCCTCGCCGTCCACTTTTGTCAGGTTCTATAACTTGGATATCCCGACCTTGCATGCTCGGGTTCTTTCGGTTTGATACGACGGCCTCTAGCAGACTCTGTCATCATACCACCTCCAGGGAGCTAGCTCCCTCTCAGCAGTGTAGCGTCAAGGGTTCGATGGCTCCGGCCCTCTCACTTATCCTCTGGACCCCAGGGTGTTCAAGTTAAGTCTTGTCGTTCCCTACCGTGGCACGGCGCGGTTGAATTCGTTCCCCATACGCAGTATGAGTGAAGTATCGAAAGGGAACGTACTCGGTTACGAACGTAACCTCGGTTCCCTGAGATACGGAACGAGTACTGCGTTATATGCCGTGCCACGAGGCTGCGGGTTCAGTGTCGTCGCTTCAGTCGTATGACCTGATTTCCTCTGGCGATTGCCTGCTTATATAGCCATTCGCCCCGCCCATTCTGGCGGGCTTTGGCGCGCTGCATCGCCACAGGCTCGCGCAGCTACGCAGCGCTGTCATTGGTTTAAAAAAGTTTACAGATTAAACCAATGGCAGTGCAGTTGCACTGCGTTATTGAAAAAAGGCTTCAGTATCGAGGAAAAAAGGAGCTTTTCCCCATACGCAGTACTCGTTCCGTATCTCAGGGAACCGAGGTTACGTTCGTAACCGAGTACGTTAGTGTAGCAAATCAATGGTTACTTTTTGGTTACCATGGTTTAACTATATAGTAACCATGTTTTTTTGGTTTTATTTGTAGTACAACCTCGGTTACTTTTAGTAAGGGACCATTTAGTCCACCAAATATGTTATAGGTATTGTCTAATGAACACCAATGTCCAGTATTTCTCCATCCTCTCCTAACTTAAACAGCTAGTTTGCAGATCTTTGGTATTATGCAGCAGCTGGAGTTCTTACTAAAACCAGGAAGTATGACCTTATTATCCCAGTTCTGCCAACACTGCACTGGCTCCCTGTTTAACATTGTATACATTTGAAAATCTTGCTAATTACTCATAAAGCACTGAATGGTTTAGTGTCTCAGTGCTTGAGGGAGCTCTTATCATGTTATACGCCTTCACATCTGCTGTGAGCTAAAAAATCTGCCACTTGATTATACCTAGAATTTCAAAATCAACTGCAAGCTGCATATCCTCTTCCTATTTAGGACCCAAAGTGAAAGTGAAAGTCGTGACATATGCCAAGTATGGTAACCCATACTCAGAATTGGTGGTCTGCATTTAACCCATCCAAGTGTACACACACAGCAGTGAGAAGTGAACACACACCCGGAGCAGTGGGCAGCTATATATCCAGCACCCAGGGAGCAGTTGGGGGTTCAGTGCCTTGCTTAAGGGCACTTCAGCCATGGGTATTGAGGGTGGAAGAGAGCACTGTTTGTTTTTAACACTGTAAAGCTACTTTGACAATCTGTATCGTATAAAGCCCTATATAAAGGTGACTTGACTATTATAATGTTTCCAAAACCACCCACACATAATGGCTTAAAGCTTAGAGATTATGCTAATTGTATATTAGAATGTTAAAATGTGGCACATTTAAAGGCAGACAGGATTTTTCCCTTTAGACACCTGTGCAGCAGAAAAGTCTGTAATCAGGACACAAGTTAGCAATTTGGCTCTTTTCAAAGGAATAGCAGAGAATACATTACAATCTGTATGAGGTTCTTTTTTCACACTCATATTCCACAGGCTCTAAGAAACGTGCATTACCCGAACAAGAAAAGTGAACAGAATGATTTAGGTGAATGAGGTAAGTGATTCATGTAATAATAGAAGTATGAATAATCAGAAACAGATAAACTGCTAAATAAATGTGCTAGATTTATTTTTGTCTTATTGTCTTATTGTGAAGACAGTAAAACTTGAAAAAGACCATCCTCTGTCATTACTTTAAAAGACCGAAAGTAATAAGTTAATGCAGAATAGGGTGGTATTTTGCATTTAAAATGTACTCACCTAAAATGTTGGCTTGGATATAGATGTTCCTCCAAAATAAATTTACAAGCTTTCTCTTTCCAAATTGCATATTACTTACACAAATTAAGATATGAACTAGGACCAAAGACTGTTACATTAAAGGATAAGACCATTATAATAAGAGTGGGACAGTGGCCACATGTTGTTTTTGTTTTATTCAGAAATCATAAGTGGTTTGTGGAACATCAGAAATGAAAACAATTAGCTTTTTCAAGATTCTATTCTGCAGTACAACAAATGATTAATTTCCTTACTGCAGAGGGAATAACAAAGGCAGTTACTGGCTCATTATTTGAAATAATACTAGCAATGTAAAGTGCATTACAGTCTGAATTGCTGTAGAGCCCTTGAATGTACATACAGCTAAAGATGAATGTATGTAAATTCAAGTCTCTTTAGATATTTTATTTCTCACTGGTTTCAGTCAAAATGAAATGGTATGCAAATCAATGGAGTATAAATGAAGTAGCTGGGGAAGAAAATTCCCTCTTTGAAAGAAAAGCTTCATGACAGTCATATATTTGTTTTGTAAATAAATAAATAAGTAAAAGAACCAGCATGCACAGCTATTGATTTTTGTTGCAACGGGCTCTCTAGGGCTTTCTAATTGTTTGAGAGGGAGAGACTATGGTCAATTTTATTACCATAAAAGACAGTATTCTAGGTCACGGAAACATTCATATTTATGCCAAGGATGTTACTCCTATTGATATTAATCATTCACATCCACTGTCCTGACTCTGCAATAATTTACGCTCCAGGGATCTGTATTGTTGCTCTGTACATTTAAAAATCTCATTTTAATTGAACTGAATTACAAATTGGAAACTTTTATAAAACATTTTATATCGGACTCCACGAGAATGCAAGTCTGTTCTTTGCGTTCTTTGAAATGGCATGACAAAACATGCTAACAACTTTTTAAAACATGCTAGCAACTTAAGCAATGTGATAAAAATGCTAGAATCATGCTAGTAACATGCTAAAATGATTAATAAATTGTTGTTAAACATGTTGTTAACATGCCAGTAACTTGCCAATAATGTGCTAAATATGCTAACAATATATGCTTTTTTTTTTTTTGTCTGATGAGGTCTGCAGTATAGTTTTATTGGTCTGCCTGACTTTTAAACTTCAAAACCTTTAGACTTCAAGCTTTTAAAAGAGATTTTAAACTTTCAGACAAGACTTTGTCAAGCAGACATCAAAGCATAAGATGCTACTTTTAAAATAGGTTATTTTGCAAGGCACTGTACTGCACTGTAGGGTTTGGTCAGTTAAGTCACGTTTCTAAGAAGAGGACACCCACCTGGATCCATCTTTAGACAGGGACAATGAATCAGATTCTGTCCCTCTTTATTTCTTGACTGTTTTGTATTCATATCACTCTCTTTCCAATGATGGTGAGTATAGAAAGCAGGGATGGAGTGATTGTGAAGAGAATATTTTTGTCTTCCATCTGGGGTGAGTAAATGAATCAAAGCACAGCAAAGTCAACCCAAGGACAGAGGTTACATCAGATGAATCTGACAGAGACCCTTTTGTTGTCTGTCTATCTATGCTTTTATAATTTTGTGGTATGTGAAAACAATAACAGCAATTTATTTTACAAGTGCATTTTCTCCTGGTATGATATAAATAGCTGCGACTCTGACTGATAGTGACCATTTGTTTGTGAGACATGTAACTCAGAATCTTTGATTTGTTGTTCTCAATGGCCTTGACTCTACTGAAAGTTAGTAATTTAGATAATGCTATATAGAGACATGACACAAGAGTATTTCAGTTTGAAAGGCAGAATGACTGCAGGGACTGTCATGGGGCCTGAAGTGATCTTTATCAGAACAGGCAAAGGGTTGTGGAGCAAACTGTTGACTCACACAGGCAGACCACCAGCTGCTCACATTTGTTTCAGAGAAAAACAATTGTAAAAATGAAAACTGATTTACCCTCTGCAGTCCAAAACTGACATTTTGAATAATAAGTTCTAAAGACAAAAAATGTGCAAAAGCTCCACAAAAGTGTCATAAAACTGGTCCATATAGTCTTCTAAAGAACTATAAATTTCTGTGATAAACAGACTCTTACCGCTATGTTCACGAAGGAAGTAACAATGTTAGAATCTTTTCAATTAATGATTTGTGCACGAATAGGACTGACACAGTTCTCAAGTTTCAACGATCCAGTTGTGAAGACTGTCACTGAAAAACAGTTCACAAACAAACTTTTTAACATTAAATGATTGTACGGCTTCAGAAGACTTTTATTGTGGTTTGATTTGTTTTTGGACAGTGTCAGTTGCAATTTATAATTAAAATCAGTGCTTTCATCTGAAAAATTTTTTTTACAGAAGAAAGAATATCATACCGATTTGGAACGAAATGAGGGTTAATAAAGAATGACAGAATGTACACTTATCCCTTTTACTTAACTGGGATCAAATCATGATGTTATATAGAAGAGAGTAACATTTCTTTAAGAGCACATGCCTAGGGGGACATCATCAGGACATTAATCAATTTAAAGATATTGATTAATGAAGTTTGAGTGAAAGAGCCTATTGAAGAGCTGACTAGTTAGATTTGTCATGAATAACCTCAGACAGTGTGTGGGTCAGCATCTAATTAAAAGAAATCGAGGCTCACTGTCTGGCAGATGATTTATCAAGCTAGTTTCCGAAGAAAAGTGCAGTGTTTGACCGGAGATATAATTTATCTCAAATAATGTGATAGGCTACAAATGTTCAATGCTATAAGCAACACAAAACGTCTCAGATTTCGCATGTAGGTTCCCTGAGAAGGGGAACAAGACACTGTGTCTCTTAGAGACCACTATGGGGAATTTCTGAAGTGTAAACACAACAATGAAATTGGCATTTGCAGGTGGCAGCCTATGACATTACAGCTGGTGCGGCCAAGAGTATAAAAGGGCATCAGGAATCATGCAGGAATTCCTGAACCATGGCAAAAGGAAACAGCGTTTCGTTCTCCTTCTCAGAGAACCATGGTTACATGCGTAACCTGAGATGTTCCCTTTTAAATGGGAACACTATGCTGCATCCCCTAGAGGGCGCTATGGGGAACTGTATACTCATGCCACCATGCTGAAGGGAAAAATGCCTTATTGATTGAACTAAGTCAAAGATTTAAAGGAGTCCTAATCCCTGCACCAGCAACACAACCATATGGCAATTTTCCACAACATGGTAAGGCATGGATTGGCTCACTTTTGGGGGATTTCCACTATGTACAGTACCTGGTACCTGGTACTATTTTCAGTACAACCTCGGCTGAGGTTCCAAGCGAGTCGTATCATTACCAAAATGTGATGTATAAACCCTGCTGGTCACTGATTGGCCGGAGAGAATCATCACTACCTGCGTCATTGAACTTATAACACAAGGCACAAGACTCGCTAGATTAAATCAGCATGGCCAGAGAGGATCGAACGCAACTTTTTTTGAGGAAACACAAAAGTTTCAAATGAACAATCCTTTTTTAAAACAACAAATTAATAGTTGTTACATAGTCTGTTGTGGAAGTACAGACGTTCCTCTCGTTGATAGCCGAGGAGTGGATCCAGCAAGAGTTTGATGAGATGACATGGAATGAAACAACATGTCTATAATCTTGCCCACTTTAAAGTGGTACTAAACTGCAGTGGAAATGCTAACCGAGCCAAGCCGAGCTGTACCATGCAGAGGAAAATCGCCAATAGACTGGAGCGTTTCAAGAACGGAGGTCTCAACTGGAGATAGGAAGCCTAACTACATTTTTTATTGAGGCCAGCATCCAAGAAGGCTCACAGAGAGCCTAACATTCAAAGCCAACTGGCCTGCAATGCTCTGCAGAATGGAGGCCTAAATACAATAAACACCCTAGCAACACTCCATACAACGTAGCCAATAGCTATAGAAGCTAAGGCCCCTGAATGATGAGGCCTAACTACGCCCCATGCTCAGGACATCCTATAAGGAGGCTCACAGAGAGCCTATAGTCTCAGCCGGATTGGCTGATTTATACAGGATTTTCTGGGAGACGTGTGTGTTGCGTTCTTTAATGTTCCACTTGGAAAAAAAGATGCAGTAATTCCAAACGCCTCATGGAATAAGAAAGCCATCATGTTTACAACTGTGATGGTGAGTGCTTATCAGGATCAGCTAAACCAGGGTTCCTCAAATCTGGACCTCAAGATCCACTTTCCTGCAGAGTTTAGCTCTAACCCTAATCAAACACACCTGAGCATGCTAATCAATGCCAATCAATGTCTTTGGAATTATTAGAAAATCAAAGGCAGGTGGCTTTGATCAGGGTTGGAGCTAAACTCTGCAGTGCATTGGACCTCCAGGGCAAGATTTGAGGAAGGGGGAAGTAAGCGCTGCATTTTCAAAAGAATGTGAAATATTTAAATTTCGTGGCATAGAATATTTCAAATATATCCAAGAGATTTACACACTGGTCTGTTATTGTTGGGACATTTCCACCCCCCTAAACATGCTGTGACACAAAACGAAATGTGATTGGTTGCTTTACCTGTCAGTCATAAGGCCTCTTCAAAGTGGCCAAAGAACCTATAACTCACAGATGCTGTCCTAGCATAGCTCTTGCGAGGGGAGTCCTCATTAAAATAATCTTGAATGGCGAAAGGAGGCCCAACCATGCTCACAGTAGCCAGGGAGGCTCAAATAGAGCCTAAAAACTTAGCAAGCTGCCTAGCCAAGCTCTAGTGCACTGAGGAGAAAGCTTTTTACCAAAATGGAAGCAGTTGTAACGATTGTAAAACGAAAGCAGTTCCAGGAGTAACGATGTATGAGGTCACCTTTGAGTCTCATGAAAACCAACGTTTGTTAACAGGAGCAAAGGAAGCAAAGTTTCCTTACTTTAGCAAAGGAAAACCAGTCTCCTCTTGGTTTATATCGAACCCCTCCAATATTCTTCTTTACAAATCCTTGTTTTGTACTTCTTATTTGTTTTGCTTTGACATCTCTGCTGCATTTCCACGCATCACTTTCGAGTGGCGCATGCTAAAAGCTGACTTCATATACGTCATTCCTCCCGAACCGCATTGTTTACAACTGTGAGCACAAGCTAGATTTAAGTGATTATTACTTTTTGAATATGGATATTTTTATTATAAAAACGCTTCGATTCGCTACAGAAGGCCTTTGTTCACCCCCCGGAGCCGTGTGAGACACTTTTTTTCAATGGATGTGCTTTATATTAAACTTATCATGGACCGATGCAGTGCAAAACCCACTAAGTTGCATCAAATGACTTGAAAGATCAAAGACGATTTTTAAATAACTCCAACCAAATTCGTCTGAAAGAAAGTCATATACACCTAGGGTGACTTCAGGGTGAGTAATTTATGGCTTATTTTTTATTATTGGCTGAACTTACCCTGACATAGATGAAAACACTTCCTAAATTTTGTGTTTTTGTGTTTAGTGTTTGCTATAGTTTCCCTGTTTAAACGCACTCTGAAACAAATGGTCTCCTGAAGACAAGAGAGAGGATGAATTATTTTACAGGTGCACTTTTATACTCTTTGCCGCACCAGTTGTGACATCATAGGCTGCCGTCAGCCAATGTCAAGTTCATTGTCGAGTTTAGACTCATGCTTCAGACACCAGTCATGTCGAGTTCCCATTCGAAAGGGAATCACTCCTGTACTTGACTACCCCCTGGTGGAAATGACTGAGAGAGACAGAAAGAGGAAATGAGTGTGTGCACAAACTAAATACATCACGTCAAGCTACAGCATTTTCTGACTGGGGTTATGATAGCACAATTCTTCAGGATGTCCGTCTCAATTGCCTATATCCTCCAAACTTATTTTTTAAACTTGTCAAAACTTATCTTGATTCAGTTTCCTTTCGTATTTTAGTTGTAAATTATTTCCGTTCTACATTATCAAAACATTACAAGTGGGGTGAATGGTCTGGCACACTCTAAAGCTGTGTTACAAATGTAATAATTTGTAATTGCTCTTTGCTAAAAGTGTTAAAAATGGCTGTTGACACTGATCAAATAGATTTTAGATTTTTTAAATTTAAAAAAGCAAACCTTTGGCTTCACATGCACATTTGCTGGGACTTAATGATTCAACATCAGACAGTCTGATTCTCCCAAGAAAAGATGTTAAGTAAATGGAAGCAAAAATAGATTTTTCATCCTGAAGGAACATGGCCAACCTGGTTGTTTAAATCAGGTTTTCTTTTTTTCTTTTTTCGGAGAAAACCTTCTCATTTAATCTTTATAATGGGTTGAAGTTTTTGCAGATAAGCAATTTGTGATCCATTAGAATAATTGATCTTCCATACGTAAATTGCATGGTTTAGAGAGCTGGCCAACACAAAGAGCTTGCTGACTCCAAGTCTAACCCTTCTATTTGTGTTATTAAAGGTGCAATAGAAAGCATTAATACAATTCTCTGATATCTAAATATGAGCTATGTGGCTTAGTTATGGGCAAACAATCTCAAGAAATGGTTTTACATGTCCATTTACAAGCAGCTAACCATGTCCCTTTAGTGGCTTGCGTTATTTGTTTTCACTGACATTGTGAATATAGAACCAAACCAACCCTGCACATCACATCCCCTGCACAGCCTGATACATAACATTTATTTCCATGATCTAACATTTTCGCTATTATCCTCACTTGTTTCTTCACAATATCTGCAGAACTTCTGATGATTCAGGTGTGCATTTTCGGCTGACAACTGGCATAGAACATAGGAGGGTATATTATGCGAACATTGGGGGCGTAGCTAGTGATCCCGACTGTAACGTCACAGTCGGTGTTATGTTCTGATTCGCCTGTTTTTCAGTGGTCTTTTGCATTCTCGAGAGTTACATAAAAAGGAGGAAACAATGGTGTTTGAGGCTCACGGTATGTCATATCCATTAACAGAACTGTTATTTATTCAACTATGCCAAGGTAAATAAGGTTTTTTTATTCAGTGGCATCGTAAATAATAATAATAAGAATAATAATAAATTAATAAATTAAAAAAACATTCAGTCATATGGATTTCACAAACGTAATGATCCAATAGTATTGGAGTGAAAAGCTAGATAATCACCTCATTAAAAAGTATGCAGTAAAATGCACTCAGGTAATTACTAATTTCCACTGCTACAGTCAAAAGCCACTACTAAAGCCACTACTATCACTGATGAGTTATTTTATCAGCCTGTTAAATGTCATCTTTCCATCAAAGCAACATTACTTAATATATGAACGGATATCAAGCTTGCATAAGTATATCCTGCACCAATACAGCTTAAAAGCACCAATGAATCAAAACTAGGTTCCAGCATGCACTTCCCAGAAATATTTAGCTTAACTGGACACCTTTGATTTTTTTCATGAATGCTGAGAAAAACTTCAGCAGCATGTTTGGAATTCCAAGCCACGAGTGCTTTTCTTGAGAGGAATGCTGCTCTCTTACTGCTTCCTGTTTCAGCTGCAGGCAGGAAACCACAGGAGCAGCCTCTTGGGTGTTGGTTGAGTTCTCACAAACAGTTATCTACAAAAATCTAAGGCCCAAGGGGTGAGTTTAAGGGAGTAGAGCTGTATAAATCTTGGGCATGTCTTATATTCATCTGATCCACCAGAACCAGAGCAACAAATCAGCATATTCGAATGATTTCTAAAGGATGATGAGACCGTGAAGGCTGGATCCAGCTAAGAAGAAACTTTCTCAGAACTTTCTGAAAAGGTTCTCTCAAAGTTATGAACAAATGTTAAAGTGACATTAATAGAATATTTGTTAAGAGTTTTAATAATGTTCTCAAATCATGCAGGAAAACATGAGTCATGCATCATTCTTGTTCATTTTTTACACTTTTTTTTGTTTTTGTTTTTTTGCAGAAATATTTTGAATTTTTATGTCTGGGTGTGTGTTTCAGAATGAAAGCAATGGTCCCATAATGATAAAATTATATAAAAAATTGTATGTTCCTTAAAGTTTTAAGGTCCCCTTGTTTTTTAAACATTTAAAGCCTAATTTCAATTTAATGGGAATGTTAGCAGAATATTCTTAGAACTCAGAAAAATAAATAAATAAAGAAATCCTAATTAATTTTGTAAAATCCAAATAAGCTTGACAGTTATTCACGGAAAATGGTTTAAACAAAAAGCATGAGGCATGATGACTTCAAACCAACAAAGTGCAATGTCTTTGCAATGCAAGATGCCAAAGCAATGGCTTTGCCATAATTTGGATGAATTACATTTGAAAATATATTTAAATATCTAAATGCTTGAAAGCTTAATGTTATTATTGTTTTTGCATATATGATTTAATAAATGCAGCCTTGGTGAGTTTTTCCAAAAACATTCAAAAGCTTACCAACCACAATATTTTTTAAATAGTAGTGTATATAATCACAAGCTTCTTCACTGTGCAGTCTAACTCTTTGATCTATTCATGATGAACGGAACATCTAGTTATCTCAGGAGGAAGTCTAACTAATGATGTTCATTTTATGGTTTCCTGCATGGAACTTCACTGATGATTTTATCAGTTCATTTAAAACGCATTCAAATCAGTTCTGAGTTCAAATGAATCATAGGTATTGTGCATAAATAATGTTTAATATTTGTGCATGGTTTTATTTAAATTTCGAGGATCTTGTTTATTCTGACTGTTAAAATCCAAAGTGTCATATAGATCTTATTGGGATGGGCATTTTCCAGAAAATTTGCATTAGAATATTTGGGCTCATAAAAAACGAATATGCGATTAACGAGAATGACGTTTAGTGAAAAAGACGCTATTTTAAATTGGTCTATTAAGTTTTTCTGAACAAGCTTATCATTAGCCGTTACACAACAATGTTCTACAACAACATTACGTTATATCGCAAGGTTTTATTTTGGTTGAAAACGTGTAAATTAAAAAAAAAAAGAAAGAAAAGAAGGCATTCAGGATCAAGCAGAGCAAACGGAAAAATCAAGCTGTTCCAATTAAATAATTACATATACCCAAGTCGGCTTATATTTATTGTGTTTGCATTGTTTCACGTATTAATTAATTAGTAGTAATTACATTTTGTCAGATAATTTAGTAAGATCGTGATCAAAGTAAATCCAAACTTTGAGAAGAAGACATACTGTGCTCAAATACCATTACATTTTTAACTCACTACACAGCGCCACCCAGTGCATTTAGTTATAACTGCGTATGATTTATCATGGATTACCTGCATTTACGGCCAGCAAATCAACACATAGTAAAATTTGAATAGTGTTTTTATTGTTCGAATAAAAATTACAGACCGAATATTCGAATGTTCGACTATTCGTGCACATCCCAAATATCTACATTTTCCAAAAGCTTTATAGGAGAATTTAAGTGTGTAATGATTTAATTGCATAAATAATAACTGGGAAAACACTCACCCTGTCTTCCAATTGGTGGGATAAACAGATTGCTCCACCCCAATCTCATAAAATTGGTTAGGCCAATGATGTTGTGCTGGGCTGGTCAAATGCTCAAACTAAAAGAGCAATGTTCTGAAAGCACCACCTGTTTCCGAGCAATCACACAAATGGAATGCACGCAGCTGTCTGAATATTAAGCTGCGATGGAAGAAATTATCTTATTGAAAAAAGTACACGCTTCATCTTTAAATAATTATGATATACCCTAAGAACCCCACAAGACAAAACAAATTATAGAAATTCACTAAACCTTGACATAAGTGACACAGTAAGTGTAAAACAAATATGAACTTATATACAAGGATGCATTATTGTTGCTTTTCCCCATACTCCATATTTTTGTCCAGAGTTTAGTCCATCCTTTCATTCCGTATGTTTTTATACATCCTCTTTTTCAGTTCATTTTTTGGTTCTGCATTGAGGTTATGGTTGCATCTCGTACTGGCCCTCAGTAGCAATGAAAAAGTCATTGAGTATATCCTGTAGGTGATCAAAAGTGGGTCTGTCCTCTGGCCTTTCCTTCCAGCACTTCAGCATGATGTCATAGAGCTCTTCTGGACATCCATCTGGACACGGCATCCTGTAGTCCCTGTCAAGGTTGCGGATCACCTCTGGATTCGTCATGCCTGAAATTGTGAGGAAGTCATAGCCAGGTTGTTAAAGATCTAGCCATCTATTCTACACTGTTCGGAATGGAAAACGAAACCCAAGAGAGAAAAACCCATTACCTGGATATGGCACTCTGCCGTATGTGACAATCTCTGTCAAAAGAATTCCAAAGGACCACACGTCTGACTTGATGGTGAAAGTACCGAAGTTGATGGCCTCAGGGGCCGTCCATTTAATTGGGAACTTTGCACCTGATTGGTAAAAAACAAAAACAAAAAGAAAACACGACAGATGAAAAATGGGGTTTTCATAAAAGTGGTCTTGAACAGAGATGCATGCATGGAAAACTAATTTGTAATCTGAGATCAAAAAAAGGATAAATAAAAATGCTATAAATAAAGCCTCAAGGAAAAAAAATTCTCTCTTAATGTGTTTAAAAAAAGAAAAGAAAGACAACACGGAAATGACATCACGGAAAGAAACTCTTTTTGAATATCAGTAAGCCGTACTCAACTTCAAAGGTCAAATATGTCAGTTCATTTCATTAGAAATCAAATGTCAGCACTTACTGGTGCCAATTAATCTGTGTAAGTGGAAAAAACTCTGCACTGTGGGAATAAATGAGTGTACTTACCTTCTTGTGCAGTGTATTCAGTTTCTATGATCCGGGCAAGGCCAAAGTCTGCAATCTTACAGTGCAGGGTGTCAGAGACTAGAATATTAGCGGCACGCAGGTCTCTGTGAATGTAATTTTTCCTTTCTATGAAAGCCATTCCTTCTGAAATCTGTTACAAAGATAATAATAAGGGGAGAGTGTGAACTGAAGAGATCTGTCAGTGTATGAGTAGCATTATTTACTGTTACAATCCTCAATTAACACGAAAAAAAAAACAGCCAATGATGCATTTCATTTTTTATGAGAGATTAAACTGAATATAATATAGTGAAATTTTCAGACATTTTTATAATAGAGTTTCTCAAATGTTTTACAAAATATTCTACTGTAAATTTTTGTTGTCACTGATTTCATTTAAAATCACTCCAAAAAATATTTGATGTATTACTTTATGTGTTTGATTGTCTTAGCATCAAATTATATTATTTAATGGCAAAAGAGGGTAGAAACTTAACAGGTTTTTTTTTCATGCCATGACATATCCTTATAAGCTGATATGGCATAAAACAACCAAATAAATATACACAATGATTTATGATTTTTATGAAGAGCTCAAAATTAACCTTGGTTTAACCTTTTAGTACATTCATAAACCGTATATCATTGCATTTACAGTAAATTTGGAATGCAGACCATAAAAAAGTTAGCAGCAACATAGTGGGCTCTGACAGGAAGTTGCTTTCACACAGAGAGCAAGATCACAGTCATGCATGTTAGGGGCTTCAGGTTAAGGAAAAATGTACGTAACATCCTGCCGGAAGATATTGATCTAAAGTTGCTGTGGTTTTAGAAGTGTTCAGATCTAAAAATGTTCAGACCATGAGTTTACAAGACCAAAGACCATTTCCTCTACATGTTCCTGACAGACTCTGGTGCAAAACCATTCTAAAAATAGTTACAGAAGTTGTAATGATGTAGAAAGAGGGTGCATTAATTAATGTAACTCTAATTCATGTGCAGGTTTTCAAGCAATGTAATTTAAATGTATCCTTTTCCATAAAGATTTAAATCTGCATTACCAAAGAAATATCAATTAATTAATCAATTAAAGTGAAATCAGGACAAAAATCTAAGTATTCTTACTTGTGCAGCCATGTCAATCAGCTTGGGAAGTTTTAATTTATGGCCATCATCCGTCTTCAGAAAGTCTAACAAGCTTCCTTGAATAGGAATATATCAATTGTATAGTTTGAACAGTTACAGTATGTCATAATTTGAAATGGTTTAGTACTCTAATAATGTTGTGGTAATACTAACCATTAGCCATGTATTCTGTGACGATATAGATGGGTTCTTTAGTGACGACAGCATGCAGTTTCACCAGTCTATCATGCTGGAGCTGTTTCATCAGGTTAGCCTCCTGTAGGAATGCCTCTGGCTCCATGGTGCCTTCCTTCAGAGTCTTGATGGCAACTTTCTGGTTGTTTTTGTAATACCCTAAAAACAAGAGCCGCAGACACATGCAGGTTTATTAAATAAACTTGTGAAGAAAATCTCATTGATCTACAGTAGTTCAATGAACACAAATTTCAGGACAGACATAGTTTTAGACTCATTGTTAGATTCTTGAGAAAGGGCCTAGAACTAATCGTTCATCATCAGGTATAAAAAAATATGTTTATATATCTTTTTGTCGAATTTCAAGTAAAAATATTTTTGTTCTTTTTTTATACATATACCTTACTAAATAAAGTTATATGAAACAAATACAATAATTTTCAAATGGGTCAAAGATAAAACTATGATACTGTATAAAAAAATTATTAATATTAAAAAGATACAAAGAATACATGTTTTGAAGACTGAGCAAATATTCTGCAATAGGGGAATATGGGTCAGACGCTTTTGCATCTTCTCATTAATATTGACCCTGGTGGGCAAAGTCAAAACCCAGTTGATGTACTATGAATTTATCATTCATGTGGTTAAAATATGACAATTTCACAAAACCACATGACACACTAACACATGTCCTTGAACAAACAACTTCAAGGCCAGTATAATCAGAATTTTGCGCTGAAGTGAGATGAATACAAGGACATATTCTTTTTAACTAAAACACATACAATTTAGTATCTGATTAAAATGTTTTAATTACATTTAGAAAAAATATTTTATATATGTTACATCAAGGCAACACTGCAAGAATGAAATGAAAAGATATTGAAAGACTTTCCATTTTTAAGATCAGAATATTAAACCCTTATAAAATTGACTCCTACTGTAGGTTTAAATGTGAATCTTGATAAAGATTTTAAAATGACCAGCTGGGTTTAGTGTGACCAGAAAGGGAATTTGTTTTGTTTCATTCAGAGTCATCCCTTAATAATTTGATCTTCACTGCATAAGAATTATGGGCTTGCAAAGAAAGAATAAAGATTTGTTACCCACGGTCAACATTGTGCAACTAAACTTTCTTCGGCTTCTTACCCATCCATACTTCTCCAAACTGGCCGGCACCAAGTTTTTTCACCATCTTCAGAGTCTCTCTGGGAATCTCCCACTCATCTTGAGCCCAGGGTCTCTGAGGGGCACCAGTTTTACAGGGACTTCCTAACCTCTGGCACAAACCATCATCTGTCCCTATATGTACAGTAAAGAAGTTTGGGAAAAGAGCAAGAATATTCAGAGGGAAGTAAGAATGCTGAGTCCCAAACTCAGGAGAAATATCAAATTAAACAAGACTAGCTACTACCATGCTGTCTGAAATGAAAAGCACAAGATGTGTCTTTTACAAGATCGCTGCTTATAAACCGTTCTATTAAAAGACACAACCAACCAAAATGAGGCAAGGGTGCAGAATACGAACTGAGACTGAAGCTGACCTATGTATCCGGTGGTTATAGCAACAGTTTATCAAGTTCTCACAGCTACGACCACAGAAAGTATACAGTGGAAGAAACAGAAAGGGTCCTTGGTACAGCAACGGTCTTGGCTCCAAGTACTTACTGGAATAATACTTTATTAGTTCTTGAAGAGATGGAAAGGTTGTGGAGGGAGAGATGTAGTAACCACCATTATCAAGGGCTCGGATCTTATAATGCTTGACTACATCACATTGCTCTGGGGTGGAGTCTCTTACAGACAGAGAGAAAGCACCTGCAGAGGATCAGAAACAGATGTTAAATAACATGGCGGATCAGCGTGTTGTTATTTTTAGGAAGAGCAGAAGCACAACCAGTCAAAGTTTTTGAAATAGTGCACATTTAGTGTCTCTGCGATCTGACAGGTATCACTGCAATAGCGAGAGCTAAGACCTGTCACCCTAGGCTCTGTAAAAAGTTGGAATCTCTGAATCTTTGAACAATTCCACATGTTCAGGATTTCTAACAGCGAGTTTGCTTGTCTTTGGAGAGATTAAGACATTGCTTACAGCACCTTAAATACTGTAATAACTTCTTTTCATTTTAATGTATTCACATATTTAACAGTGATTGCAAAACACATAGTATTTTTGTCTCATTTTCCAGTACAAATATCTAAACCTTCATCAAAAGATAAATAAACTTGAGAAGCAAAATAATGTAATGTAACAAGTATCATTTTCTGTATCAAAATTAAGTGACTTAAAAAAAAAACTCTTAAAACAAGAAAAAAAAAAGTCTGCTATTGTGGTAATAAAAATACACTTATTCTCCCTTAACATTAAGTTTATATTTCTTAATATATATAAAATATAAAATACATACATATACATATTTAACAACTTTTATTTGTAAATTAGATACTCAGATAAAAAAAAACTCAGCTACTGAGAAAATAAGTATCTATCTAAAGCAATCTAACTATAATCTGCATAAAAATAAGAACATTCCTATGAAGACTTGTTTCTGTATTTCCCATTTCTCTACAAGTAGACAAATAAAATAAGACGGCTCTTAATATCTCCACTCAAAGCAAAACACAGATCTCAGTACATAGGTTGACATTTCTTTGCTCTTTTTAAGCTTTTTGCATGATGTGAACTTGAAAAAGAGCAGCAGATGAGTCTCTGTAAACAGTGAAAAAATCATATGCACACTTTATCAGCGAAAGATTTGATCAAAATCAAATAAAAGTAACAAAATGTTGAGGCTGTGGAGCCAGTGCTCCTTTAAATAATAATTTAGTTTAGAAATAAACTAATAATTTAGAAATATTGTGATAGTATATTATATTGACTACATGAAGTAATTTCTTTTTATTGTATTGTAAAAACTGAACTAATGCGCTATATAGAATTCTTGCTGCGCTACGTTATGGCGAGAAAAGATAAGGATACACAGTATTGTATCAGTGAAACTGTTTGAAATGTTGTGTACTTTTGTGTTTATTGGCCCTAAGAAGTAAACTGCTGATGTAATTTCAGTGATCATGTGCAAACAAAGGGAATAAAAAATTTGTCATCTGACCTTTGGTTGTTTCACTTTCTCTCACGAGAAATGAGCCAGGTTTGTTTCCTGGTGCCAGCAGAAGACGCTCTGTTTCTCTGCGACTCAAGTCCTTGAAAAACCATCTGTAACAGAAAACAGAGCTTTTATCATTTCATTCCTAACAGATTAAATTTACATATTAGGACCGTTAGTCCAGAGTGATATTCTAAGAATATTGATGTTATTACGTATAATAGCAGTGGAACATTTGGTGCCTACGGCCAAAATACAGCAGTGCTATTGTTCAGAACGACGGCCAACACTCTTTTCCGTACGCTATTGCTGAAACATATCCATATTACGGTGGTATTTTTTACTTGTTGTACCTTTCCATCTCCAGTGTGTGTACTCTTGCCACATACGCAGATGGAATAAATCCCTCATAACCAGTGACCAAGGACTTCGCCAACCACCATTCCCCAGTCCTGAGATAAACAAGAGACAAGTTAGTTATTGTAATCATTTGGCTGTTTAATCTTTTTTATTGCCTTATTTGTGTGTGCTTTTTAAAAATATATAATTTAAGCTTACGTTTACATATGATAAATGTTAACCATACTCAATAAAAAAGGTCGATCCACCTTGAATAACATTCGCCAAACGGTCTGACATCTTTACTGGATGGTCCTGTTGGTTACTAGCCTAAAACTTTGCCTACTATGCCATTCACACTTTATTAAGATAACAACGTTCTTACCCATTTAGTCTTTTGATTAATTGTAAACCTTTACAAGTGGAGATCTTTTCTTAGTATAATATGCTGGAAGACTTTACTGTATTTTAATTGTATACACATATTACCAAAAAAAAAGTATTGTTAACTTACTCATTAATAATCTTGAGTCTGTCGCCTTTTTTGAACTGAAGATCACTGTCACTAGCAGGCTGGAAGTCATATTGAGCAATAACAATGTCTTCATCTGAAAAGAAAGTTAAATGCGTCAAATATGCAAGTTCAAAACTCTTCCATCTGTAATATTTTCTTCAGTCGCGTAACATTTGAACAATCACATGCCCTTTCTGGCGTTCCTTTTATTTTCTTATTTTTATTAAGAACACAACATCTACACCCAGCAGCATTATTAATATAATGTATTCAAAATGCTTTTAGAAAGAAAACCACTTTCTTGAATTCCACGACATTCCAAAAACTAAAGTGCATCACCTTGATTGTTTTGCTTCCTGTGATCTCTTTTCACCTGTAAACAAAGTAATTAATTTACTTCTTTATTCATGTTTTTTGATAACACATAATAGAAATGTATACATTTGTAGTAATACTGCATAAACTGTAATAATATTTAACAAATACAACACAGTTAAACTGAAAATGGTCTTGTTCGTCGCTGTGAAGATCAGTAAAAGTAAATCATCAAAGTAAAAATTTCTCGATAAAATTCAGTTAGTCTTAAAAAAATAATAATAAAGGCAATACCCACATTAGAGTTTGATGAATTATAATGGTCATGCTCTCTGGAGTCTTTGTGATGCTTCTGGTCACTACTAGCACAACCCATCCTTAAAAATTTAATTGAATCATCTTCTTAATCAGTGTTCATTTACTTCTATTTAATCAAATCAAAAGGAACAATCTATTTGTTCCGTGTAATCACACCTATATTCACTGCTGTCAGTCTCCCCAGTTCTCTACTCGGAGTTCAGTAACAGTCCAGAAGAAAACCAGAAAGGTCCAGAAAGGCATCATACTGGGTGCTACTGAAAATAAGAAAACAATTCAAACTCACTCACATGAGCCAAACATGATAATGATTTCACCACAGTTTGGTGGTTTACAGTTCACTTAATCAGTAATGTATCAATTAGTATACTGTAAAGAGACAGTCACTGACAAATGTACTTATCACAAAAAAAAAATAAATAAATAAAATAAATAATGAAATTAATTAACAGTGACTTCCTTCCCTTATGTTATGAATTAAACTAACCGGTAACACTTTATAATAACTGCACACTATTAATCATTAATTAAGCATTAGTAAAAAGATAATTCATAATTTATAAAGCATTAATAGACAGTAATAAGCAGTTTATAAATACAGATATAAATGCTTTATTCTTGATTTAAAAGCATATCTATAATGTGTTTAATAGTTGTGTTTTCATACTTTATTCATGATCAATTTATCATTTCTTAATGAAGTATAGCATTATTTACAAACCAGTTATTTAGGAGTTGCCAGTGATTCATAAGATCACAAGAAATGTAGTAAATTCAGGTAGTTATAAAGCATTTAGTAGTGGTCAGTTAACTATGTATGTGAGCTCATCTAAAGTGAGTCTAGTTATGCCTTGTAAAGCATTTATAAAGGATATTTAAAGGCTCGGTTATCTTCTAAACAAAAAATGGAAACAAACACCACACAGTGATACAGAACATAGTAATATTAACAGCCTTTAAATCTCATTTGTAAAAGCTTTACAAGGCATAAATAGTCCTCACTTTAGATGAGCTCACAAAAATAGTTAACTAACAACTACATATGTTTTATAACTACCTGAATTAACCCTGAATTACAGTAGAAATACATGTTAATAAACCATTTATTAACACTATAAGTAACTATTACTATATGTCTGAATAAAAAGATGTATGAATGCACATTTAAATAGTTTATTAATCATTTACTTACAATTTCTAAGTGATCTTATGAACCACTGACAACTCCTTAATAACTGGTGTGTAAATAATGCTATACTTAATTTAGAAATGATAAATTGATCATTAATAAAGTATGAAAAAAACAATTATTAAATACATTATTGATATGCTTATAAATCAGGTATAAAGCATTTATATCTTTATTTATAAACTGCTTATAAATGTCTATTAATGCTTTATAAATGATGAATTAACTGTTTCCTAATGCTTAACTAATGATTAATAGCATGCAGTTATTATAAAGTGTTACCATCTAATTTAATTCTAATCAAACATACTACTTGAATGTTAAAATATCAAAACGTTGTTAAAGATAGTTTTAAAAAAAAGTTACCAAAATGTACCGCTATATGTCAGAGCAATGTCTACTGTTCAATAAAGGGGAAAAGTAAAAAATATATGTTTGTACTTACATTTTGTGAGACCTCAGCATACTTAAATATATATACAGTAATAATCCAAATTTAAGTTCTTAATTTCTGAACTAAATCAAGAGTATTTTTTCTCTTGCACATATATGTGATGATACACAGTCAGCTCATCTACCACAGAGACACACACATCTGCATCTGAGGCCTGCCCTGAGAGACCACATTAGCTGAAAGAGATAAATAGAGATCAGTAGTTGTGTTTATTTAGCTTTCTCCTCCCTCTCTTTCCTCTGTTAGTGCTTAATTTGCAAACTGTACAAATGCCTTACAGCAAAGCACACATATGATGACCATGTGATGTCAGACAGAACTGTAGACGACAATATATTTTAACATCCTCATTCTTAGTAACGGTTTCCCTGCTATGAATGCTATTTTTACTCTAGTTTGTCTCGCAACAACGTAGCCTGAGAAATTCTTCGAAATACAGAAATAGCAATTCCAAATATTTAAATGAGCTTCAAGAACAAAACCTTCATTGAACCTCGTTTAATTAAATGAATCTGGGAAGTTGTGTTGTTCTACAGGCATCCCCCGGACACAGTTTTCGTTTTATCCAGCTGTATTACATATAAGTGAAATATATAACACCAACATGTTAGAAAAAAAAAAAAAAGAATCACTGAGATTGAAAACAAAAACATCTAAAAATGAATTGTAAGGTCAATCAAGTCAATAACTTTCTCAGTGGCACAAAAAGCCATATGACTTTCAACTGTGATCAGATGTGGCCATTTTGATCAGCTCAGTAGGAAAAGAGCTTACCTGGAGCATTTCAGTCCTCGGTAGTGCAACTGAAGCAAACACAGCAGGCACAAGTCAGGAGATGGATGCAAAAAAAAGAAAAAGATTTCAAGGGCATTATCAAGGCCTAGAAGCACAGTGAAGTCTGTTATTAAGAAGTGGAAGATATTTCGGACAACACAGACCCTCCCTGGATCAGGACGTCGCTCCAAACTGGATGAAAAAGTCAGATGGACACTGATCAGAGAGGCTCGCAAGAGGCCTACAGCAACTCTGAAGCAGTTGCAGGAATTTATGACAAAGAGCTGTCATTGTGTGCATGTGACAACAATATCACAAATTCTCCACGAATGTGGTTGTATGAAAGGGTTAGAAGAAAAAAGCCTGTACTCAAGAAAGACCACATACAGTCACGACTGAGCGTTGGCAAAACAAATCTTTCTGAGATTCTGAGGCAGATGAGACTAAAATAGAATTATTTGGCCTCAACACCAAACAATATGTCTGGTGGAAATCCAATCAGCTCACTATCCAAATAACAGCATTCCTACAGTAAAGCATAGAGGTGGTAATATCCTGTTATAGGGCTTTCTCTGCAGCAGGGACAAGAGAACTTGACAGAACTTGGTGTATTAAGTTCCATAAAGTTGCAAAGACTAAAGTCTCAAATCCAAAGAGATATTCTTAATCAAAGTTAAGACTCTGCCATGTCCCCCTAAAACAGCTCATTCAAACACGCCCCCACATGTCTTCATCACTATGTGGAAATATTTGCCTATTGCTGCCCAAATGTTCACGCAAAGAAAGAAGTTGTGGTTTCAGTACCACAGTTAGTGTTGAAGCAGCCATGTCAGGGAGATGCTGTGTGTGTCTAGGAGAAAGCAAAAGCACTTTATTTGGCATTCTGAAAGTGGAAGCATTTAGGAATCTTTAAGATTACTTACAACAGCAATGTATTTTATGGACGACTGTTTCGTGAACCGAGGAGAGGAGGTAATTCTGAGGTTCTGCAATTCTGAATTCTGAAGACTGCAGTCCACAAACGCTCACCATCAAATTGAACTGAACTTGAGCAGTTCTGCAAAGAAGAGTGGGCAAATATTGTAAAACTACTAGATGTGAAATTTTAGTAGAGAGAGAGACATATCCCAAAAGACTAAAGGCTGTAATTAAAGCAAAAGGTGGTTCAACAAAATACTGACACAGAGGGGTGATCCTTTTTCCAACTCAGTGATTCTGTTTTTCTATTTATTTATTTATTTTCTGACATGTTGGTGTTATATCTTTCGCTTGGATGTTATATACATTGCACTGAATACAGCTGGATAAAACAAAGATTGTGCTCAAAGGCAACATGTGTTTTAGCTCACAGCAGCAGCTTTGTCACAGGATGTTGTTGACTAGCCCAAACAGAGATGTTTCCCTTTATGGGGTACTGTGGTTTTCTTCAGTTAAACTTTGGTTAATCTGATCTCTTTTTTGCACGTTCATTTACTCTGCAGTTAAAATGTAATTCAAACTTCAGATTGTATGTGTAAATATATATATACATATATACATATATATACATACATACATATATATATATATATATATATATATATATATATATATATATATATATATATATATATATATATATATATATATAAATGTATATATAAATGTATATATATATATATATATATATATATATATATATATATATATATATATATATATATATATATACTATAGGACATGTAGTCCCAGTCCTGTTAGGTCTTGAAGACCCAACTGAATCAAAATACGTGTTGTGCTTTTAGCACATCTATATGATAACATGATCCGGAAATGTTGAAAAAAATAACTTTTAGCAGATTCTTACTCATTCTGAACTACACAGATTTTTGACCAATCAAATTCCTTCTAGAATGAGAATGTCCCTTCCTTTAATATCAAATACTAAACTGACTTAAATGATTCATGGTGTATATTTAGGAGGTGGCATAATTGAGATGACTTTTGGAACAACTTACTAAGTTTTGAAGAACAGTAAATGTCATGGTGGAAATGAGATAACTGTATGAAAAATAATGATGTGTGTAAAATGTATGAAAAATAATAATGAACCTTGATACTGACTTGTGTGAGACATCTGGAACAGGCTAAAGTATCTCAGTTCCTTTTGGTTTCAGCAGTACCATAATGTCCCCTCTTGGATCTCATGCACATTAACACAGTTACTATCGAAGTTATTCTGAAATATAATAAACATATTTTATATTGTGTAGAATAAAACTTTACATTTGTTTGTTTTCTTATATTTTTCAATGTACTCATCTGGTATATTGTATACATTATTAGCAATACGGTTTTAATTAAGAAATCATATTTTGTATAAAGTAGGCATATCTTTGAGATCTTTTGACATTAAAAAAATTAAATAAAATACTTGCTGATCTGAATTTCTATATTAAATAATTGTTGAATGAAAAAAATATATATATATATATATATATATATATATATATATATATATATATATATATATATATATATACACATACATACATATGTGTGTAGGCTACATGAATACAGAATAAAGTATAGCATTTAAATTAATATATGTCTGTCATACAACTGCATTAGCTGTTCAATCTACACTGATAAGTATTCCACTGATTTGTGTGAGGGAAAAATACATATTTAAATCTGGCGAGACTTTTACCTGTGTTGTCAACACAATAGATTTAAATGTGTAAAAGAAAATGAGATCTGAGAACTGAAATGTATAGTCTCCAACGGACCCTTTATAAACCTCCTCCTCACATTTTATTGACGATTTCGACTCGCAGCTCCTTCCTCTGCAGTGTAAAACCAGCATTTGCTGTCCTGTGTCTAAAAATGAATCTCTATATTTTACTGCACCTCCGCCGAAAAGCGGATACATGAATATGTTTACTGACACGTGCAAAACCTCCACTAGAGAGCAGCAAAGCTACGTTTTTTTTATTAGGTTTTTTGAATGAGTGTTCGAGGAGACCACAGTGAATGTAAACATGTTTTTTAATTAACCCAATTTAAATTTTGTTATTTTACGAATATATTTTAC